>NC_092705.1:22120979-22408479 GCF_964275005.1 Diadema setosum
ACATGATGATGACGAGGACAAAATGACAATGTTTATTGTGTTCACACAAAAATTCCATGCTCTGTGAGCTGAAAAAAAAAAAATTCGGCTCGCTCGCTGCGCTCGCTCGCCAAAATTTTTATAAAAAAGAAGGTAAGAACAAAACATGATGATGACAAGATTACAGTGTCTATTGTGTTCACACATGTAATTTTATATTTAGCAGGCAAAATGTTTCACGGAGCAGCGGCTGCAATATCTTTCGTTCTGAAGCGATCGCCAATTGGATCAAAAGAAGGCGCCACGGTTTCGAACATACGGGGGGGGGGGCGCAAAAAAAAACCCGAATCAAACGAAATAATAACAAGACGTAATGATGACGCGGAATATACAAATTTCGGCTCACTCGCTCGTACTAATTTAGAGTATTTTTTCAAGGTCCTCGGTTTGTTGGTATAAATCGTTATCTATAAGGCCGTCACTATATCTTGATATTGTAAGACTTAATAAGCAAAAAATGACAAGAGTTTCATGATTTGTAAACTGAAATACAAAAATTTTCGGCTCGCTCGCTGCGCTCGCTCGCCAAAATTTGTATAAAAAAAGAGAAGAAGATAAGAACAAAACGTGACGATGACGCGGACAAAATGATAATGTCTATTGTGTTCACTCATGTCATTTATATTCAGCAGGAAAGTGTTACACGGAGCAGCGACTGCAATTTCATTCGTTCTGAAGCGATGGCCGATTTTATCAAAAGAGGACGCCAACAGTTTAGAACATACGGGGGAGGGGGGCGCAAAAAAAAAGATAAAAAAACGTAATGATGACGCAGAAATATACAAATTTCGGCTCACTCGCTCGTACTAATTTAGAGTATTTTTTCAAGTCCTCACTTTGTTGGTATAAATCGTTATCAATAAGGTCGTCACTATAATTGTGAGATTTAATAAGCAAAAATGACAAGAATTCCATGTTTTGTAAGCTGAAATACAACACTTTTTCGGCTCGCTCGCTGCGCTCGCTCTCCAAAATTTATATAAAAAAAAGATGAGAACAATACGTGATGATGACGAGGACATATACAATTTTCAGCTCACTCGCGCGTACTAATTTAGAGTATTTTTGAAAGTCCTCACTTTCTTGGTATAAATCGTATCTATAAGGCCGTCACTATATCTTGATTAGAATTGTAAGATTTGGTAAGCAAAAAATGACAAGAATTCCATGTTTTGTAAGCTGAAATACAAAGATTTTCGGCTCGCTCGCTGCGCTCGCTCGCCAAAATCTATCAAAATTCATTACATTTAAATCACCCTCAAAAGATCCCTTTTAAGTGCTTGAAAAAGCATCATGTGGACTTTATTAAAGTCCCTACCGGGATGGGGTTGGGGTTGAACACTTTTTCAGAAATTAGGGCGCAATTTTCGTGCTTGCCCCGGGCGCCGTTTTCCCTAGATACGCCACTATTGCTGACAGTATATAATTTGTCGTTTCACACTGTCATTCCATAATCCATGTAAGGAAAACTTACATGTTACTCAATGACTGCGTTGTTGAATGTATCACATTCCGTTATGTATTGTAGTCCCATTATTGCGCACGCACACACGCACATGCATACACACCGTCAAAATTACTTTCCACAAGGTGCCCACCCCCAATGTTTCGACCCACCGTACGCCACTTTACATATATATACACACACACACACACACACACACACCACACACACACACATATATATATATATATATATATATATATATTATATATAGATGTGTGTGTGTGTGTGTGTGTGTGTGTGTGTATGTGTATATTGTGTAACATTATGTATGGTCTATCGTGAGCCCCCTCCAATATTGCCCCCCCCCCCCAATCCAAACTGCTTCCGGCGCGCTGCCCACTGGTTCCTTTTTTCCGACATGTTTGTTAATTTCAATAACAGATCAGCAGTTGCGGATCTTAACAAATTTTCATTTGTAGAGGGAGACAAACTGAAGAAACTCAAACCTGGGTACATCCCTCGTGTTGCTATACTCTTACAAATCCCACTGAAAAATATAAATACAACAAACGTAATATTCAGAGTAAGAATGGAAATAATTACTCTCTTTACCATCATATTGAAAAGAAAAGAAAATGACGCTGCGGAACACGTGAGCAGTCCCTTTAAGGTTGCAAAATCATACAAATTAATGTCATGTGTGAGGCTAAAATAAACTGTAATACACAACCAAACTTAAAGAGAGAATATAATAGAAATAATCGAATAAATAAAATGGAGAAAATTAAAGAAAGGTAGAATTCACTGTTACAGCTAGGTCACGTTTGCTCGCGATAATCCAGCGGTTTGCTTCCTAAAATGGCCGCTGTAGGGCTCCATGGCTTGCTACACTGTTTACGTATCTCTACACTCCATAAGATGGCCAACTCACGGTCGAAAAGTGAAACGCTGGGAGGAGTGCGCCAACTAGCGTTCAGCGGGGATAGACTTCGGCGGGTGAAGTTTTCAGGCCATGTACTGTGATGCCTGAGCATGCACTTTCGCGATACTAAATGTTTGTGTGAGACCAAGACAGGCTATTAAAGACAAGAAAGAAGGAATTTTCTGTAGATCTAGAGAATCATGAGTAAATATAGGATTGGTGCAGTGCAATAGCTACACCAAACCATCAACAGGTTCATCATTATTTCGATTTACAATTTCCAAGTTGGGTTGTATGTAGGTTCTCTTACTCTTATTATACAGACTATACAGTATACTAGCAGCCTAGTAGCACCGACGTAGCCGGGTTAGGTGGGGGGGGGGGGTATGGAGGAGAGTTCCCCCCCCCCCCCCACACACACACACACAGGGAGAACTTTTTGCACTTTGATGTTGTAAAACGGTGCAATTTGATGCATTTTTGGGCCCACTTTTGCGTGTTTTATCAACTTAAGGCGGTCCCACTGGTTTAAGTAAGGTAGCAGAATTTTGAAATAGATTATAGTCCTATTATTGAAAAATTTGCCCCAAATATGTTATCATTAAATAATTTCTAGTATTACGATGAATATCATGAACGCTGTCTGTTCAGTATCGACACAGAAAAAGCATGAAAACGAGGGTGTAGGAGAGGGGTATATCTCCTCCAACAGGAAGATGTTTTTGCATTTTCAGACCTGAAATTCAGCGATCTGGTGCAAAACCTTTGATGAAATACTTAAAATGTTTTTCCAGAGAAAAAAGAAAATTAATAAATGATGCAAGTAAATAAGGCGCTTTTTCCAGGGAAGTGTTAAAAGCTAAATCACGAAATTTGGCTCTTATTCCGCGTGTGCATCATCACTGTGTATTAGATGGGCGAGGGTGTGGGAAGGGGTGCCCCCTCCTACATCCGACGGAGATTTTGCGTTTAAGAGTGAAATAAAGTGATCTGGGCACAATTCTTTGTGTGTGAAAAATTGCCATGGAGGGGACTAAGCAATGGGAATGTGGCAAGATACGTCTCCCATATTCGAGGGAGCTTTTTCATTTTTAGAACTGAAATTCAACGATCTGGGCCCCGTTGCAAGAAAGTTGCAATCAATTGCAAATAATTGCTAATTTTGAAACAACCATTCTGATTGGCTCAGCAGGCCCGTAGCCAGGATTTTCAAGGGGGGGGGGGTGCGGTCACTAAAAAACGGACCTTCGGTACCAATACCAATGATGACACACACACACACACACACACACATACACACACACAATTATTGTATATATATATAATATATATATATATATATATATATATATATATATTCTTTGGACGACCGAACTACAAAGTTGTATAAGAATTTGCGAGCGAAGCGCGCCGCAATTGTGAATTTGACTGTTTTAATGACCTTTTAAAGTCTCGAGGAAATTGTATTTTTGTCTGTTGCATGCAATCACGTTACGGTATTTCATCTAGGAAATAGTAAAAACTCATTTTGCCAGGAGTTGCAAAGTTTAATTGTGTTCGAGACTCTGCGCGCGTAGCGCGCCGCAAAATTGAGAATAGTGATTTTTCCTGGTGTTGTTTTAACTTTATTTTTTCTATTGTATACCCGCGTTAGCAGGCATGAAGCCTGGTATGCGAGTTTGTCAAAAACGAAAATAAATAAGAAATTTTTTAAAACAAAATGAATTGTAAATGTGAACCATTTATATTTTGCATCCTTGTGGTAGGATATTTCCAGCATTTCCGAACTTTCAAATAATCATGTTAGATTTAATGATATTAAAGGTAGTAGATCCGATTCGCAAACATCTCCAATATCAGTCAAATGTCATATTAACCATCATGCTAAGTTATCTTTGTGAAATTTGGAGGTCAGGAAATTCAAAAATTAAACATCCGTTAGCCATTGGAAGAAGTTGAGTGCAAATTCAGACCTCAGGCTTAGTGCTCAGATGTTTTCCTATTTGATTTGATCTGTCTTACTGTGCACACTAAGATACATACTGGAATGGTTATTTCTTATTTATTAAATTATAGTAGCATATTGGTTACTAGCTGTCTCTAGGCATTTTCGAATTTGGGCTGCAAAGAGATCCACTACCTTAAGTTAGAAGAGAGATAAGAAATAATGATAAAATAAACAAACAAAAAAGAATGAGTTTCTTTTGTAATACTATCTGACAAACTTTTTACTTTACCATTTTACTTCATAGCTCAGCACTTTCCATTCTCTCTCATACCCTCTTACCCATTACATTTAAATGAAATACAACTAAAATGAGTTTGCGTGCCTGCATAATACTCTTTGGAAGTTATAAGTGAAAATGTTCTTAGGTTTAGGCTCACTTTAAAATGAGAACCCATAGAACTGTCACAACATGAGAAAATGTATAAGTAATAATCAACACTACATTTCCGAATTGGCCTGCAAAGAAATCCGCTACCTGTAAGTTAGAAAAGAGATTAGTAAATAATGATAAAATAACCAACAAAAAAGAATGAGTTTCTACCGCCGTATCCAGAACAGAGCCTGAAACGGTGCAGGCTCAAGAAATCGTTTGTACTATAATACGTCTTGAAGTACTGTGTGATACTGTTGACTCAGACTTGTACAAAGCTGTAAGTGAGAATTGTATTCCAATCCGACTCATTATCTGACATAATTTATGAAATATATCAATAAAGAATGTAGATTAAATAACGATGCGTCACAATGTTCGACTAACGCTCTCACAATGCTATCATACATAGGGTTTTTCACTGACTGTTTTTACTCCGGAGCTCTTTCAATATTCAGGCTTTTGTAATACTATCTGACAAACTTTTTACTTTACCATTTTACTTCCTAGCTCAGCACTTTCCATTCTCTCTCATACGATTTGATTGGAGCATGCATTCATAATGGAAAATAGTTGATATAATAATCTATCCCCAGGCATTATCATGCCAACATGTACTTATATATACATGTACTATATCTTTGTGAGACGTAGATATAAATGTCTCAGGTTTTCGATTATAGTAATTTCGAGGAAATTTCTTTAATTTTTATCATATATGTAAACTTGAGGCTATTAGATTTTCATCCACTTACCTCTGTTCCTGTGAAAAATGCAAGTGTCAACCTCAATGTCATCCACGAATCGCACGTACTCGGGCGGCCAGTGGAAAAAAAAAAAAAAAAAACACCGGTCACACGCGCCAAGGGCCATGGCATGCAGTGCCATATAATAATAGCTGCACAAATTGATACATAACATTTGTGTTTGTGTGCATGGGGACGATCCGATGGTTCATACAACAAAAGGGTTTCGTACAATTATTTTTAACATTGTTTAACGTACTCTTCCACATTTACGTAGCATATAATGTGTCTTTATATTTATTTGGATTGTTATCTTGAGAATTGCTAAAAAAACCGTTATTATGAAAAAGTGGACCTTTCAGAATTTGGGGGGGGGGGGTGCGTACGCACCCGACGCACCCCCCCCCCCCCCCCCCCCCCCTGGCTACGGGCCTGCTCAGGGTCTGCCCTATTAAGAAGACATGCATGCAACAATGATTTTGATTGGCCAGTGACAATCAGTTGCAAACGCAAAGTTTCTAGCAACGGGGCCCTGGCGCACACTATCTTTTGCTGGAATATCTGGAATTGTCAATCAGGGAAGTGTAGCAAGTAGGCCTATGTGGAAGGAGACAAAGGAGGAGGATGTGGGAGGGGATAAGCCTTATTCCACCTCCTATCAACACGAGGGAGACTAATTGCAGTTCAACGTTCTGGTGCACACATTTTGTTGCATTTGGAACACTGTCAATGTTCAAAGTGTGGCCACAGAGTGGGGGGGGGGGGGTGGATGATTAATGATAGTCATCATCACAACAATCACGATTACAAACCCTTAACCGGACTGACGCAACAGTTTGGGGGTGGGGGCTTGGGAGCTTGGTGGGGGCTGCCCCCTTTATTTTATCTATTTATTTATCTTTTTTGGCAGAAGAGAAAGGGATTGAATGTTTGCATCCCCGACATTTTTTTTTTTTGCATTAAATATAAGATGGGAGGGAAGTGGCAGCAAAAAATGTGAAGACTCTTCGTTCCTTTTTTGTTCTTTTTTTTTTTTTTTTTTGCTTGTCAGCTGACTTTCGGTAGAAAATTGCACGTCAAAAATATCAAGACCTTTTTGTTGCTGTTTCGCTTTTCTTTTTAAACGTTTTCGTTTTGAAAAACGATTTTGACACCGCGACCTCACTTTTAAAAACATAGCCTCGCCCTGCATAATGCAAAAATGAAATCAATAAAATAGTAATGTGATATTCATTTCTGTGTATGTAATAATTTCCTTATACCTCCTGCGTTTCTAAATTTTATTGATTTAAGTCAATTAAAGCAATCATCCCGAGGGGCATTGTTCAGTTTAATCGATGGTGGGTGGGCCAAAACATAAAAAAAAAAAAAAAAAAAATCTGTGCGAGAGAGCGGACTGACCGATCGGAGGGCGAAGGGAATGGAAGGGACAAGGGAGTCCATCCGTTTTCACGATTGGGGGAGGGGAACTTAGAGTTGAAATATGTGTACGAGGGTGTGGGAGAGGGGCCTCCCACGCTAGGAAGATATTGTATTTTTAGACCTGAAATTCAGCGATCTGGTGTACACTTTTGGTGAAATGTTGGATTTTTTTCTATGAAAAAGTAAGAAAAAGAAATATTCACAGATAATTGAATGACGTGCTTAAAGGGACTGTACAGTTCTGGTTGAGGTGGGGATTCATGTTTTGAACATTCCTAAGTGAGATAATGAAAACCCTCTTTTGAAATATGAAAGAGCATGTAATTTTAAGAAGGATTCAACGTTTATTTGATGAAAATTGGTTTTCAAATGGCTGAGATATCCCAAAAAGTGCTAATAATAAAAGGTAACATGCCACAACTTTATTAGGATCTCTTTGTTTCACCTTGTTTTTGGATATCTCAGCCATTTCAAAACCGATTTTCATCCAATAAACTTTTGATACCCCTTAGAACTGCATGCTCTTTGACATCTCATAGAGTGGTTTCTGAATAATTATTATCTCTCAAAACGTTAAAAGCTAAATCCTCACCTCGACCAGAACTGTACACACCCTTTAATCTCGTATCTCGTACCAGGGAAGTGACACCTCCCTGCTCGTACCGGCCTACTAATGATACGTGGAAGTTGTCAGGGGAAGGGGGACGGTGTGGGGATTAGGGGGTATAGCCCCCTCCCTAACGGAACCTTTGCATTTTACGATTGACATAGAATGATGCGCACTTTTTTGGAATCATTCGGAAAATAATATTGTCAATCCCAAAAGTACTCACAGAGTATAAATCAATGGATAACCGACAGCGATAGAGCGGGGGAATGGTAAATTAAACGAGGATTAGGGAACTTTTACATTCAATAGAATTGAAGTCATGGATCTGATGCAAACTTAAATGAATGAAACATTTTGGAATCTGTCAATCTAAATGTGCAAGGAAAAGGACTGAAGTGTAGCGGGGGAGGATGAGAGGGGGATACCCCCCGGCCCACGCTGGAGAGATTTTGCTATTTTAGAATTGAAATTTAACGATCTGATGCACATTTTGAGTGAAATATTGAAAAATTATAATCTTAATAAGAGGTTGAAAGGGAGCGGCTTCATGCACATGCTTACAGTAGGGCCCTATACACGCAATTTTTCACCCCCCCCCCCCCGCCTTCCATATCCCCGGTCCAAATCTTGGGGGGGGGGGGGGGGGAGGGCGACTGCCTCCATTCCCCCCCCCCCCCCTTGGCTACGCCGGTGCCTTTATATAATAGTCAAATAATTCACTCTACTTGTCAAGTATTCAGTTAAATAAAGAACCTATAATGTATAACTCTGAATCAATGTTGTGTATTGCCATAATTTTATTATGGATGTTTCAATCATGAAAATCCAAATACGCAGAATTCCAGTTTATATCGAAGCTAAATGCAGTGTTGAATAACAGTCCCTGTTATGCATGTCTTGCCTGAATGATCCGGGGAAAGTTGTGAAAGCTCTCTAGAGAACTTTTGATCGAATTAAATAATGTTATAGTCATGATGATAAGCTGTGATATTATTACCTGCTAAAGGTCTGGGTTTTTTTTTGTGTTCCTAAATATAAATATTTTTCTTTTAAAGAAAATGGCGAGAAATCAAAGTGAACGTGTATTGTGTCTAAGAAACGTATGTAATTAGAAATTTTAACCTACAAGAGGTACCCGTAAGAATATGTTTTAACTCCTTTTTTGTCATGTCAAACCTTTATCTTTAAAATATGATATGCCTTATAAGAATTGTAGCATGATTTTCAAGCGAGGTTATAGCATTGCTACAAAAATTTAACATTTAAGCGAACATGTGAAGTTGACAAAAATTCTTGCCATTTTCCTAAAGAGAGAAAAAAAAAACCTTCATATTTACAGAGAAAATAATATGATATAACAGTGGATTCTTTTGACTAGTTTTCACTCCAGAAATGTATAATTTCATTCACATAAAGAAGTAATGATTTGAAAGTAAGAGCGCTGAAAAGGCCTATAATAAAATTAAAAAAAAAAAATCCTAGGCTCACAAGCCTGCCAGACGTCTTCTGACCACTGGAAGTAGATCGATTTCAGTGCTTCCGACCCAGGTTCGATTATCCCCGCTCACCGCTAGAGAGCAGCAGCCACTTGCGTTTCACCAGCGGCCGTGTAAAATCGGGAGAGTTGACCATCAAAGTGTACGATGGCGAGATCGAGAGTAGATTCTCTTCGTTTGGCGCACTTCTACGCTCTTTGGTGGACACAGCTGATCATGATCTTGACATCTAACGTTAGGTGCTAGTAGATAAAGGCGTCTGTATTTCACCTCAACCTCTGCCCAGTTAACTTAGCTACTGCACATGTAAGTACCCAAATCTGACTGGATAGCTGGAGATGATTTTTGTGTTTTGTTTATTATCAGTTTGTTATATTAAATGTGTTTTGACCAGTTTTCGTCCATTAGAACTGAGAAGACACCACATTATAGTCAACGCGTGGGACTACCCACCTGTATTACTTCGGTAGCTCCATCATCCATGCTCCTGAATATTTCCGTGTAACATTTTTGTTGTTAGGACTTGGCTTAGTGTTACAGGCCTATAGAAAGTAGCGTTTGAACAGGATGTTTATGTCACGTCAGAGACTGAATGAAAAAAAGAAAATACTAGTATATTGGTTGTACCCGACAAACGTACAACTGTAACTAAATTGTAATGTGGACCGATGTGATGACGTGATGTAGGATACTTAATACCGTAGGCCCTATGTACTAGGAATGGAACTGACTACGGGACCTAGTGTTGTTGAAGCTTCCTTAATTAAATCTATGTTAGATTCTGATAATTTCAAAGATTTACATTTATTGGATACATAGTCATTCATTGGAGCGGGGAGAAATTCAAAACCTCTGCTCCTCAACGCACATATATATAAAGCAACGAAGTTGAAGTTAAATTCTATTAATTATGTTGAGACCGAAATACTACACAAGTCCTCTTTTTAGGTAAAACTAAAATACTTCCGTATCAAATGTGACGTGATGTGACGTGTCGTGACGTGACGTGACGTGACTCATGGTCCCTGCTCCTGCTATAATCAAATCTTTTTTTCTTTTTTTTCTTTTTTTTTTTACTTCTCTTTTTCTTTCTTTCTTTCTTTCTTCCTCTCTCTCTCTCTCTCTTTGTTGTTATTGTTTTTGTTGTAAGGGTCTTTAATTTTGTTATTATAACTAAGGCTTTTCTAACGTAAAGAATACAGCTTCATTTATGGCTTTAATACTAAAGGAGGTGATGCCTGATGGGCAATCAAATAGCTAAGTTCATTTTTGTACATTACAATTTTACTAATGTTTCCTTCTATTGATGATTGTAGCAAAGGGAAAGGTAATCCAATATAATTGAGTAACTGTTGTGATAAGAGTTCCTCTTTGCTCTTGTACCCCCTGCAACCCACCCCCATGCAGCACCCCCCCCCCCCCCCAAAAAAAAAGAAGAAGAAAAGAGGCAAAAAAACAAGACAAAACAAAAACCTCTCTTGTTAGATCTGTATGATATGTATTTACAATGTAAGTATAATTTAGACCCACGTACACAAACAGTCTATTTTACATCATGCATGGCTGGAAATGCTTGTAATACTTCAAACCATGTGGTTCTTATTATGGTGAAAAAGTAAAAAATATGCCTTGGTCTATGCTGCATTCTGGATGCCTGGGTTAAGGATTGAGTAAATGATATTTCTTTATGATGCTCCCCCTGAAATGCCAAGTGTCAATTTTATTCGACCTGATCAAAAGTGTTGCCCTCATTTGGAATGTTGGAATTAACCTAATATTATGCACAATGTAGTTCTTTTTTTTTTTTGGGGGGGGGGGGCTACTAAAGTAACTCTTTTCCAAGAAAGAATATTTTTATATCACATGTTTGCAACAATAACATGCTCATGTCATCCCTCTTCCCTTTCAGTCATATGCACAGACAGGACGGTGGAGGTGTTGTCATAGTAACCATGAAGAGGGCATCCAGCGGAGGGGATGGTTGTCCAGTCAAGAAGAAAGGTCACTGGAGTCTCGGCCTACTGGACTCCATGAATGACCCTGCTCTACAGATCTTCTCAGACGAAGAGGTTGTGGTCATCAAAGACAAATATCCAAAGGTACTGGTCAGTAGTGGGTGTGTATGACAGTGTACAGTCACTGCTTCAGCTTGTGGTGTCTTTGTTATATTAATGGTTAAACTTTGATATAAACTTAGCTGTAAAATGTTTTGCAAATAAGTCAAGGAGCATTCCATGCATTTTATTATTATCATTGATATTATGATTATTATTATTATGCTGCCTTCATCAAAAGATCCTTGAAAAAAATATTGTCATAATATCACTGGAAAATATCACTGGAATTTGTGAGAAAAATCGAAAAGCATTTATTAATTGTGTCTTGGCAAAGCAGGAATCAACTTTGAGCCAGCAGCTGCCAAAAGACCATTAAGACTGAAAAAAAAAAAAAAAAAATATGACAAAAGATGGCAATGATGTACTGTTGCTTTAGTCTGTTGCCAGTAGGTATACAAACGCTGCACACTGGCACTGGTCTAATGGTCCAGGACTATTGGACCAGAAACTTTTTTTCAGGAAAGGACCAGTAAAAGATTGAAAAACTGGGTTCTTACTGGTCCAACAGACAGTGGGACCAGTAGTCCCACAAGGGACTAGGACAAATGGGTTAGTGTGCAGCCCTGGGTATACTCCATTATTCCATGCATCAACTACTGTAAAATGAGGAATGTTTGTGTGCATTTTAATTTTGCAAATTTCGCAAGAGCAAAGATTCACGAAATCAAAATGCATGCGAAAGTTCTTGTCTGCACTATACGCATTGAATGTTAGAAAAATACAGTTCGTTCCAAGTCGCGAAAATTTCAAGCCACAAAAATATTGTTTTACAGTAGTTTGTCTATACAATTTTACTATGTTTGTTTCCCTTCAAAGATGCAAAATTATGTACATGCATTTTGAATGAATTTGTGGGTTTTTTTTTTTTTCCGGGTGGGGGGAGTTGCAAAATTTGAGTTACGTTGTAGGTGTGTAATTTTCACATTTTTTGAAGTAAGCAACTAGATTTTGGTATTGTTTCTTTTTTCTTCTTTTTTTTTTTTAGTGTGCATTGACTTGCATAGTTTGACAGCCCTAGGCAAAGCCACAAATGACTACTGTAAAACAATCAATGTTCGCATGCATTTTAATTTCGCGAATTTTGTGAGCGCCAAGATTCACGAAATTTAAATGCACACAAAATTTCAGTCTACACTGTACATGCATGCATTGAACGCCAGTGGCAATTCGCGAAAATTTCATGCCACAAAAAAGGCAGTTGCCTCCAATTCACAATTCATGTGCCGCGAATATAATGTTTTACAGTATTTGGTGGCAAGGGATTCGTAAATTAGAGAATTAGAGGGTAGGCCCTGCCTGGGACTGGTGGGTAGGCGTAGGGTTGGAAATGGATGTTCCAGGATTGATAAACTGGATGGATTTGACCATCAAAGATCTCTTTACAACAAGAAGAAATAGGGTTTGAGGGATTGTAGAGTTGACAATGCCGTGTTTACATTCACTTTGTTTGCAGGCTCGTCACCATTTTCTCGTGCTGCCCCGGAAGAAGATAAGCAGTCTTAAGGCCCTCAAGTCTGAAGATCTACCCCTCCTCAAGCACATGCATCGAGTTGGCAAGACGATCATCACAGAGTGAGGCAGCGCCCCCCCCCCCCCAAAAAAAAAAAAAAAGAAAAGAAAAGAAAAGTAAAGAAATAAAAAGAAACAAATGACTCGCGGAACAGCCCTAAATCAGAAATCGCGCCGAAGCCTTTTCTTTTTTTTTTCTATTCTTTTTTTTGCTTGTCAAGTGATGGACCCTGGAAGTGGCATGAGAAACGAAAAGATTGCACGGGGGAGCCTTTTTTTTTTCTTTTTTTTTTTCTTTGCTTCTCAGCTGATTGAACCCAGAAGTGGTCCAATTTTTCTCATTCTGAACCCCCCATAAAAATCCTAGTTATGGGCATGTGAGGCATGACACTTTTGACTTGGCAGCAAAACTTGCTCTTTTCACCTCGGCTGAGATGACTTATTTCCCAAGAAAATGTATAATACAAAATGTACAACAAATGCTGAAGTGATCAAAAGATTTGTGTGTGTGTGTGTGTGTGTGTGTGTTTGACAAGAATTCATTTTGTAATCTAATGTTTCTGTAGGAAGCTTTGCAGTGTTGTCTTGACTATACACTCTTTGTTGAAAGGGTGGTTGATGTTTTGAAAACTTGCATTATGAAAATGTGAAATATTACACATGCGCGTTGTTGATTTTTTTCTCTCTTCTTTTTTGTATGGATTTATTCAGCTCTACAGGTGAGAAGAAACTGGATTTCAAGCTTGGCTATCATGCTATTCCTAGTATGAGGTGAGAGCAAGTATAAACTATGATTATGGTCGTTAGTGTTGTTCTTTTTCTTTGTCCTTCCTGCCTTATCCTTGTCATCTTCTGTTTCTACTTCCACCTCCTTTTCATCCTCCTCTTCGTCATCAATTTTTTTTTCTCTTTCTTTCTTTCTTGTTTCTCACAATGTGTCATTCCTGAGGATCTCAAAAGAATCTGACTTGTTGAACAATGGACATTGAGAAATTACTTAAAAACTTAAAGCTATGATTTCTTGATGACCACACAGATAAATGAAGTGATGCAAGTGGGAGGTAACATGTTCAACCCTGGAAATAATAAGAGAAAAGACCAATAACTTGCTCATAAGTCCTCATTAGGCGGAGCAAATCATTTGGGTTCTCGCAAAACGGTCACTGTTACTCCTTTTAATATGTGAAACATGATTATAGCAGTATTGCTGCGCTCTTAACTGGAGAAGTGTCTTTTTGACCTCTGCCAAGGAGGTTATGTTTTTATAGGCATTGGCTTGTTTTTCTTGTTTATTTGTCAGTTTGCAAGATAACTCAAAAAGTTGCCGACAGATTTTGATGAAACTTCGATGAAATGTTGATAATGGTACAAAGAGCAGATGATTAAATTGTGGTAGTGATTGAAGAAATTTTATGAATTTTTGAAGGACATTTTTATCTTTTGGCAAATAGGGTCAATGAACTTAGGAGTTCAAGCAGCGCATACTTGAGGTTTGCATACACGCACTGAAGCTCATGCTCTGCTCAAGGCGCCGCGCAGCATGCAGGAAGCTGATGAGGTAAACAAAGACTTCTTTATCATTTGGGAAATTGAGCGATTTTCAGCATGCGTGTATTGGTGAAAATGAGCTGCTTGGCGGAGGTCTTTGCTCTCCTCGTTGGCCATGGGGTTGAAGGTCAAATGTCAAGTGAAAATTCTAGAATTTAATTCTTTTCTCCACATCTTGGAAATGGCTCAAGGTATCTTCATGAAACTTAATGCATATGCTTGTACTGCCTGACAATGATTCTTTTGAAAATGTTGGGTTCATGGGGGTCAAAAGTCAGGTTAAAATGCTAAAATTCTACTATTTAGTGCTAGAATTACACAATTTTTTCATACCTCGCAAATTACTCAATGCATAGACTTAAATAAACTACAGTTCGACCTCGATTATCCGGCCATGTCGGGACTAGCGCTCATCCGGATAAGCGAATTGGCCGGATATGGGAGACACAATGTTAATGTAGCTGCCGTCCAAGCTGCTGTCCCAGTGCACTGGCAGCTAGGCAGGTAGCGTACCCCGCAAACGGTGGTGTAATCTATGCTAGCCTGTGCAAAATTGTAGTCCCGTCTTCACAAAAATAAAGTATACCTTAATGTGAAAATCATACGTTTTAGCTTGTTAGATATTGAGAAACCTATCATGCATATCTCATGAAATTAGTGAAATAGATCCATGAAAAGATGTTAAAGTCACTGTTTTTTCTCAATTTTTGGATGAAAAAAAAAAAGTCCTTCACTGCGTGAATGCGTCCGGATAATAGAGATTTGCGGATAAAAGGAGGCCGGATAATCGAGGTCGAACTGTATGTATAAACATACATTGCTGTACAGTGATTTTGTTGGGAAAGATTTGGGCCATGGGTCAATGGTCAAGTGAAAATGTTAAAAATTAACGTTTTCCTCATACTTTGAAAATCTATTACTCAAAGTATTGTCATGAAAATTGGGTGTTACCTGTTATTACCTGTAGTGATTATTTTACGAAAGTTGTAGGCCAGGGGTCAAAGGGCAAGAATCAAAAGTCTAGTGAAAATTCTCAAATTCCTGATTACTTGCTTCTCTGAAACAAGTTTGCCATCCAAATGAAATCTGGTTCAAGGAATGTATAGTGCCACCAAACTTTCAAACATGTCGTTTCTTTTTCGTGCCAGTCATATGAAACTGTTAACACACATTGTCGAGATACCCTATAGACCTGTTGGAAGAATAATGTGAGATGGCAGAGGCATACCTGTCACCATATTGACATGTCTAGTTTGAAAATGTTGTTTCTTTCTTGTTTCTTCACCACAACAGCCACTTGCACCTGCACGCAATATCCCAAGACTTTGATTCACCGTGCCTGAAGACAAAGAAACACTGGAACTCCTTTACTACTGATTACTTTGTAGAATCAGGGGGTAAGTTGGTCTAGCTTTTCCCTGGGTAGAAATATACTTGTCCAAACTAGCTGTCTTTGTTGTCATATATGCAACACAAATGTATCCCTTGGGCCGACATGAAATCCCCCCTGTATGTCATTTCCAAGGTTCGAAATTGGCAATGGTCCGCTGGCCATTGGCCACCCAAAATCACGTCGGACTAGCTAAAAATCATAAAATTCTGAAGTTACTAGTCCATCTGGCTAGCCAAAATATTGCTTCAGTGTCAAAATTGATTCTAAGTAGTCCGCCTGGCTAGTTAAAAAAAAAAAAAGTTAAGTGCAACCCCTGATTTCATTACAGGGATGGAACCTCATTCATGTGGGATCTAGGAGTGAAAACATTGTAGCCAAAATCAAAAGATGGCCAGATTTTGCCATAGCACGCTTCCATGGCAATCTGAGTGAAATCCAGTGAGAAGTGTAGACAATAGAATGTATACAAGAAATGTATTTTTGCAGCTAGTATACATTTGAACACAGGGGGCTGCATCACCAAAAACTGTACCAATCTAGACTGACCCACATTGACCAACCAAATGCCGTTCTATCTCACATTGATGGACATGATGTACCGATACTCTACAGATGAACAAGCTATGTATTGGTTTGTTGGAGATTTCCTAGGCGTGGATTGCTAGTTAAAAACTAGTCAGTCTTGAGTCTAATACACATTTGGATCTCAAAGAAATAGATCACAATTTGACCTGGGGTTCTTGGAAAAGTCTGTGATTGTTGATTGCTCATTGGCTCACTCAACGGAAAAGATCATCTATAAGAAATTTTTACAATACCCTCATTTCTGCTGCCTAAAATGCAGAGTGCTGGTTGAAAGGTACATGGCACCTTCTAACATAACATATGACATTGATTGGTATGATACACGTATAGTCAAGCATAGCTTTGACTATTCCTTATTGACTACCGGTATACATGTATAGCACCATTTTCACATGACATTGTCTTTTTCATCTCTCTGCAAAATGGCATGAAATGATATCTTCACAGAGATTACTTGCAAGTCGTGGATTTATGACCCTTTAATCACAGAACCCTAAAAATATATTTTTAAAATCTTGTGACCAATGATGAGGTTGTGAAAGGAGATTTTCAACTTGCTCAAAAATGGCATGCAAGTAGACATCAAATTGGATGCTCCTGACACATGAGAATATATGGGGGTGAACATGTGAGAATTTTTGATTTGAGAAAAGAGACTTTGACATTTTTGGATGGTACAAGTGTACAGGAAGTTAGTTTTTGATGTGTGTGAAAGAAGTGGATTTAAAGCTCTGAGGTAGGCCCTGTCTGTAGTAAAGGGAGTATCAGATTATTATAAGACTTGATAAACTCATCAACAACATTATAGCCATGATCATGTCAAAGCATTCAATCCATTTACTGACTGTTAAAGGAATGGTACAGTTTTGGTTGAGATGGGGCTTGAGGTTTCTAGCTTTTTTGATGATGATTTTTTTGAAATAATGAAACCTCTTATTAGATATGAAAGAGCAGTTATGATTTTCAGAGGAATTCAAAGTTTATTTGATGAAAATTGGTTTTGAAATAGCTGAGATATCCCAGACAAAGCAATCCTGGGAAAAGGTGGGACCTACCTTTTATTAGGAGCACTTTGTTTTACTTTGTTTTTGGATATCTCGGCCATTACAAAACCGATTTTCATCAAATGTAAATTGAATTCCATTTAAAATTTTATGCTTTTTAGCATTTCATAAAGTGGCTTCTAAGTATCTCGCAAAAAAAAAAGTAAAAAAAAGTTAAAAGCTGAATTATCACATCAACCAATGCTATACTATCCCTGGGATAGGACATAAAATGGAGGTCCCATGTATGAGAGAGTAACAACTCATGCACGTAAAAGATCCTGCTTCATTCATTCATCGCAAAGAGCAGGGTGTTTAACCCGGTGAAGTGGTCCCACCTCACATCCAACTGGATCCCATGGAAGACCAGCTTAACGTAGCTGAATATGAGCTATCCAGCCATCTTCTCAGATGGAAAAGAACAAACAATGAAACAAACAAACAAACCCATCCCTTTAATTAAGTTTGTGAGGGTTTTCGTTCACACTTTGCCAAGTTGACAGATATATGTATTTCAAGCCAACTGGGAAATCAACCAACGTGACCAACATGCAGCTGTCATAGAGTATGGTTTGATATATTTGTACATTGTACTGTATTCTACTTTATGCAGAAATAATGGAGCAGCTGGAGAAAGAAGGCCGAGTTGACACGTCGGGCAAGAAAGGAGAAGAACTTCTAAAATCATCTCTTAGGTAAGACCAAAGTTACGTGAAGTTTTAGCATGAAAGTGTTTAAGTGACAAACTAGCCTATAATCTAGGCAGAGGATGCTGCTATTGTATTTGCTGTTACGCTATATGTCTGATGTGACAGGACTCTTTGCTAACCATACATCTAAGACAAACAGTGGAAGTAATTGTTTCCTTATTATCAGCTATGAATCGGCCGTTTTTGTATGAAAAACTGCCACCGATTCATAGTCGATAATAAGAAAAGAACGACTATTAAAGGTATTAGCCCACATTTGTAAACCTGCAGCAATTGGTCTCATAGTCAGCATGGAGTTTGGGTATGATTGCAGTAACACCTGTGCAAAATTTCGTTCCAATTAGTCCATTACTTTCATAAAAATAAATGAAAATGCACCGTAATCCGTATGCATGCGTATAACGCTCGCTAGCTCCGGTCCACGTACGTGTTACATGTACAATGTACGTAGCTATAGCCCGAGCTCGTAATTCGATTTTGGGTCGGGTTGACCCGGTTTGAAAATTGATTTTAAAACGATGATTTTCTCTCTTTTATCGAATGGTATAGACAAAGAGCGACAGGTGAGGTATGTTACTGTTATAACTTGTACTTGAAGTCATATTGGACCTGTTTAATGCAGTTTTGATTTTCGTGGGTTTGCAAATGTGGGCTAGTACCTTTAAAAGCAAGACGAGTGGATACAGTGTAGGCCGTGAATGCTTCAGGCACATTCACTGTTTGTAGTCTCACCACATCAATTAGCAAAGACAATTGTCTTGCCACATCAGATATTTTAGCATAACAGTAAAGACTGTAGCTGTATCCTCCGCCTAGATTATAGGCAAGTGGCAAACAAGCCTTTTACTTCTAGTGATGTTTCTCTCTCTCTCTCTCTCTCTACCATGGCAAATTTATCACAACACTGCAGTCATTTTTTTTTTTTTTGCATTGTGACAAGTAGGTCATGACAATCAGGTCATTTCTTATACTGCAAGTATCTGATCATGACCTTTACCCTTGTCATTTACTATTGGATTTTTAAATTTTTCCAAACAAGTACATGTAGATTATTATGTTGCTACAAAACCAGTCAATACATGTACTTCTCCCAAACCAACTATATTACTGTGGAACAAGTAAGCTTACTTCCAGAGAGCTAAGACGAAAACATATTTTCTTTATTCAATGCTTTAAGATTGCAATGATAATCAGTTGGTGTTTCGTGTTGCTGGTTTTTTTTTATTACCCATGAAGCATTTCTGCCTGAAGACCTTTTTAGAATAAGACCTAAAGAGGAGAAAAAAGGGGGGTGGAGACTTTTGGATGCATGTATGAAGTTAACAGTTTTGTGGCCATGTAATGTCTGTGGCTCAGTGGTAGACAGAACTTACAGCAAAGGTTATAGATTTAGATTGCATGCTGGCTCCTGTTCTTTCTCTTTCCCTCTCTTTCACATTTTTCGGTCTCTTAATAAGTGCACACCCTTCTGCCAAATAATCCTTCTTTACTCAGTTTTGACTTTGATAGCTGAACAAGGTAGACTCTTCAGCTTAGAAATGGTATATTGTCAAATGTGAGAACTGGTACCAATCTAATGCACATTGTACTTGTAGTGATTTAAAAGTTCTAAGGGGAATACACTGTGTATTTAGAGATCTAATGATAAAATTCTTTTGACTGACGTGTTGCCTTATGTTTCCAAATTTTGAGAGGACATAGATAAAAGAAAGTTGTTAACATCTGTTTATGCAAGTGGAGGTGAAGTGCATGTATATGATGGATTCCTTACTGCTCTCTTTAATATATGTGTTTGTTTATTTTTCTTCCCCTCCCCCCCCCCCCCCAACCAGGTGCCATATTTGCAAAGCAGACATGGCCAACATGCCAAAGCTCAAGGCACACATTGTCAAACACATCAAGACATGACAGAGGTACCCATTGCCAAACTTGACTCTCTCAGTCCCATAGGCAAGAATCTGTGTCGGTGTCAACACGGACCTTGCTTTTCAGCTCTCTGAGGAGTGAGGTAGATTGTGAGAACTATGTGGATGGTGACAGTTAAAGGTCCCATTTTCTTCTCTTTTTCTCTAAAATTATTCAATTTGCCAAGTCAAAGTAATGAATCATGGATCTACCATTTGTTGTTTTTCTGTAAAACTGTTACCTTAGTGCAGTATTTGCAATACATGTATGAGAGTCTCAAAGGAAAACATCAAAAAGTTGCCATCCCATGCAGAAGATTGTTTGTTAATGACCTCCATTGTTTTTCACCAAGTGGATGATATTACAAGTGATGTTAAAAAAATGGCATGGTTCATATTAATTGCGTGTATCATTTTCCAAATTGATTCATTTATTAAATTTTTTATCATCATCTGAGCAAAGAAATCAAGCAAGGGGAGGCAAGGAGAGCGTTGTCTTGTCTGTAAAGGTGGAGGAGGTGGAGCAATAGAGTTAACAATTCATCTCCACCTTGCCCTATAAAACAAGTGGACTGATTAGCAAGCGCACAATTAGACAGAAAGATCCGTCTGTCCGGAGGAGTCTTTTATTTTTTTTTGGGCGTTATCGCTCTCCTCCGTAGACAGACGGAAGGTTGTTCCATACCTCGCTGTATTGAAGCGCTTTTGTCTCATTGGATCTGGAGAATTGGGTGAGGTACCTCATCCTGCTCGATCGCGTCAAATTCACAGCCCTAGATCGGCAAATTTAAAGTTGTATAGCAAAATCAACATTTCAAGAATGCATTGCACTCACCAGGTGATTGAAATACCCAAGACTTGGTTGAAATTTTCATGACAAAAGACGCAACTACCAGCCCGTCGATACGGTCATAAGTATATCAGCTCTTCAACATATGAATCGCATTAGCCAATCACATGCGATGTACAGCTAGCGAACGGCGATGTTGCGATATGCATACAAATTTCTGCGATCTAACCTACAGTGTAGTTACTGTGAGTATTTCGATTGCACAATGTAAGAAAGTTACCCCAAATATTGCTGCATAAGGTGTCAAGTCATGTCAAACTTGTTTTTTGAATGTAAAAAAAAAGAGTTGTATGAAATTGGGTTTTTTGGTAACGTTTGGTCTGTGCGTGACCGCTGTTAGAGCATCAATACAGGAGCCAGTAGGATAGCCTCTGTGTAGGAGGGGATTCCGTGAAGCCAGACGCAGTCTCCGTGGAACATATCCCCGACGACCAGATACAGACTGATCTTTCGGTCAAGTGCACAATGTGCAGCAGATGCTGCTGCAATATGAGTTATAATTACAATAGATATGTCCTTTTTGCTTGGATGGGATTTGACTGCCAAATGAGCCAAAGTATTGCCGTGTTTATCATCTCGCTCATCACTGCAGAAGAAATTCTCGAATAAATGACTCTAATGTATCATTTGTGAGAGGTCTTCTGACTTTCCAGATATGAACTATGCTTTTGCCGAAATGTTTGTAGTCATACAGATATGTACAACCTACAGTACTTGTAATTCAATGGTCATGTGCTGAGGTGTTCAGAGTGAGGTAAAGCTAAAGAAGGAAAAAATGCCAAGAAATGGCGCAACTCTAACTGTAGAAGTGTGGATTCTACAGTCTGCATTATAAAATGTGAAAGAGCTCAAACTCATTGTGTTCAGTATGTCGTGAAATAAGAGTACTCAGTTTCCCATGTCTTTAAACTTGTGAGCTCGTACAGATTTGTTTCAACTCATTTTGTATCTGTGCCCTTTTGGTACATCAGTGTGCATCCAAGTACTTCTGCTTTCCCATGAAAACAGCGACACCTCGCTAGCAGCCATGAGATTTTTTATTTCTCTTGTACATAAGGATGGTCGGTCACAAAACAAAGCAAACAAACAATCAAAAAAAAATGGCTGATGTACTCGGATGGTGAGACCGACTGGTCAGTCACCGTGTTTGTTTTTTTTGTTGTTTTTTTTTTTTTCCGGCCTTGGCAGACAGGGTGATTGATAATTTAATGGTACAGTGCACTCTCATTGTAACTGGGCGTCGCCTGTTCAAGCATTTGCCTCTTGTGTATACTGTATTATGGTGTCATATTTCATTGCAATAAAATCTGACTTCATACAAGTTATTGGGATGTTGGATATCTTGCAATATCCAGCAGTATTGCTATACATTGTATAAATGATGATTAGATTGCTCATTAATGTCAAGTGACAAAGCTGACAAAGTGATAAAGTTATTGTATGTGCCATAGTCTGCAATGCATTCAGATCACGTGTAGTTTTAGATACTGTTCCTTTCGTGATGCTTAAAATCATACAGTGTTGTTTATTCATATTTGTTTTCTTACTTTTTTTTTGGGGGGGGGGGTGGTGGGTGGTGGTGTCTCACCAGCTTGGTAAGATCACATTCAACCTTTGAAAGTAAGAATGATTATGTAATTTGAGGGTGGACAGTTTGATTTTAAGCCGCTGTTGTAGATCCTAGTGTGAAAATGGAGAAACTTACACAGATAAGGCAACAACAACAACACAAAATTATTTATGCTTAATTTAGATCTTGACAGAAGTAGTACATTGTACTTCCCTACTGGTGTTCTCCTTATCAGAAACATTTCTATCACCCCCCCCCCCACATGTAGTTCATGTTATTTTGTGTTTTCTTATGATACATTGTTACTGCTACACCCTACAAATTTGCAAGAAAGATACAAAACATTTGTTCCTCATCCATCGTTTTGTGATAAGCAAGTATTAGTTATACATGTATTGTTATGTGTTAATTGCCAATAAATTGGTCAGTTTATTTTTTATTCTCTTTTGCTATACGTGTAGTCCTTTGTGCCAATGTTTACCACAGAAGACCAACTCCGTTCATCACTATTATGTACAGTACCTTTCTTGGTGCAAGTAAGCTTGAGCGACATGGGGATGAATGTCTATACAGTGTCACCGAAAGTGTGAGGCAATTCACAAAAAGACAGTCTAAACAAGATTTGATTGCTGGGGTACTCAGATCCTATAGTTAGATTTTTAGATATTTTTAATTCAATACTGTATCTTCAGTCATATTATTTCAACACTGAATTTGATGTTTAAGAATTGAAAAGAAAATACATCAACATGATGACAATTTGTAGAAAAATTAATTTTGAGAACAACATATTCTTTGAATGTGTGTGAATTGCAATGGATTCCAAATGGGCACTTCATAAAAGTACCAAAAAACAAACAAACAAACGTAACAGACAAAACAATTTCATTACTGTAGTCATTTTACTGACCCCAGTGAAATGTTGAGACCAAAGCATTGCTTAAAGAGAGAGAGATAATGTGGGTAATGACATTTTATCCAAGAGTGTATATTATATCAGGCAGGTTAGTAGGACTCGAATCCATGATCTCTTGCTTAGGAGCCTGGAGCCATAACCACGACACCACATTACTCCCACAGACCTGATTACTCTCCCAGTCTACAGAGTATTCCCAAACAGACCTATGTATAATGACAGACAGCACACGCAAACAAGATTTACTCTAACGTTTCTGTAGATAATGCTTTATTTGGAAGACGATCAACGTGGAAGAGCTACAAGTAAAAGTACTTGTATAATCACAGCGAAGAGGATTACCAGTCATACTACATTCTAAATTCAATCACATCACATGTTACGGAAACGAGTCAATCTACTTTGTAGGTGTAATTTTTTCTGACGGAAAATGATTCACAATAAATAATTATTTCATTAGAACAATACTTCATATTGAACTGGCAAAACATGGCAATATAAGAACAATGGAATGAAGGACATGGAACAGAACTACCAAAAAACAAACAAACAAACTAACATGGAGCACGTCTTTACTACATACAACAGTGAGGGTTTTTACAAAAAATACTCAGAAAGTCCAGTCTATAAAGTAACAGATTGTACGTCGCATTGCAGCTCTCGCATCTATCTTTTTTCATCTTTTTCTATAAATCTTTTTTTTTTTTTTGGATGGTCTGTAGACAGCATTAAATTTGCACAGAATAACCACAACGGCCAACATGAGTTAGAAAAAACAGGACGAACACACAATTCAAGAGACGGAAGGAAATAATATTTGCGCGCTCAGGTACACACGCACACATACCCAAAGAAGAAGATTACAAATTGTATAATAAGTAGCCTTCATTGAAGACTTACGTTTTTAACCAATAGGCAAGGAAAGGAAAAGAAAGGGTTATCACAAAAGTGCATTACAACTGGATTATTTTCAGCATTTAATACTCATTAGAGTGGTACTACAGTGCACCCCCGTTATAACGAAATTCCTGCTACAACGAAATAAAAATTAGGGCCGCAACCTTTTCCTCTGTATTATTATTATTATGTTGTTGTTGTTGTTGTTGTTGTTGTTGTTGTTGTTGTTGTTGTTGTTGTTGTTGTTGTTGTTGTTGTTGTTGTTGTTGTTGTTGTTGTTGTTGTTGTTGTTGTTGTTGTTGTTGTTGTTGTTGTTGTTGTTGTTGTTGTTGTTGTTGTTGTTGTTGTTGTTGTTGTTGTTGTTGTTGTCAACTGGAAGACCAAACTTACGAGAAAGGATCGTCAGAGTACATCATACGCCGCGCGGAAGACATGAACATTAACCACAATTAAGAGCTAATCAAGCCGTTTGTGATAGATCCTGCTACACATCAATATATTACATAACACCAACTTTTTTTTTCCATCGTAACCACTAAATACAATGTATAGGTACGTACACTCGAGACTTTCAACAGGGAAAATGTTTGCGAGAACGTCGAAATCGAGCGCTAATGATTTAACTGCTACTGTACATGGACACTAACCCTAAAACGGTTGGGGGGGGGGGGGGGTTGATTCAACCCTCCCCGGCCACAGAACAGCTCAAAAAGCTCGACCTGGTTAGGGTTAAAGCTATTATAGTGTCAGCAGGAAAAAACGTAACAAAACAAGAACGAACATGAACACGTAGACATAAAATCGATAACCAGCGGATATTTTGATCTGTAATACAGCGATACATGTAAACGAAAATATGCACCAGACTCGGTCGGATTTTCAATCGTCTTTAAGTGAAGTTGTCAAAGTGAGAATATCAAAACAGAGTGCTAATGACTTTCATACCGCTTAATACAAAGTTCTTTTAAACTGCCAGAGAAAAATATAAATAAAACGAGAAAAAAAAAAATGGACACGCAGACAAAACACCAATTTACAAAGGATATTGTAATGAATTGGTAATCGAAAATACAGTATTATGATGTTTGTCGACAACTGCTCACTCACAGGCACTCCGTATTCCATAAGCATTCATTTTTACACAATGGAAATATTAACACAATACGGAATATAAAATTCATCGTACTGTAGTTGAAAAAGCGACGAAAGGATCTGGAATTCTTGTGTCACAGTGGATAAAACCATTTACTTTCAGTAATAAGGTTTGTGGTTCGAGTCCTCTAACAGCAGCGATTGTGCTCGTACAAGCAAAGGTCATGTACTTAATACTCTCACTGCCTAATATACAGTGCACTTCGAACACAGTGCTATCATAACGAAGTTTCGGTTACAACGAAGTAAAATTCAGGGCCCAAAATTATCATCTAGATATCTTTATACACTTTATTTCTTCGGATCTAACGAAATTTCGATTTAACGAAAGAAAACTGCCGGTCCCGAGGACTTCGTTTTAACGAAAGCCGCCCGTCTTTATAGTCCTTACCAAGAAGAGAATTTCTTCGGTCCTGAGGTTGATTGCTTAGAGGCATTTACAGAATCGTAACGGTCATAATATGTGAACACACATAATTCAAATCCTAATCACGATGTTAACAAAGATACACATATAAAATATGTCGGTGGGCACATATCAATGCTGCATAATCGTCAAAGCGACTAACAAATGGCACATAACTCAAGAAATAATGAAAGTCGTTCTCGCTGTCAATTTACCTGTCATGTGCTTTCAAGAATTAGTAGTGGACAATTTCATGTGGTACGGTGAGCGGCACATGAAGAAACGAGGGATGTAACTGTTACAATGTAACATTGTAAATCGATCTACATAGCACAACGTGTTTCCATTCTGTCGAGAGGAGCAAGTATAGGTGGTTTTTTTTTTTTCTCGCTTATAGAATTCCTATCAGTATTTTTTTTTTTCCGGACTTTGCAGTCCTGCTGCTTTTTACTGTATAATGAAATACACACACTGATAAACACCAAGCAGTATTTGTGCTAAACAAAAATCAAAGCTATCTTTATGCTCTCTTGCGTGCGATTGTATACAACTTGTCCAGCAAGTACGACAATCGACAATAGTTGTTTGTCAAGCCCTTTTTTTCTTATACGATGTACACTATATGCTTCAAGAAAGTGCCTTGCATTTTAATCTTTATCTCTCAGTTCTCCTGCTATCGGTTTTTTTTTTCAGTGTGATCTCTACAAATAGAAAAGCATAAGGCTGTACAGCTTTAAGCGTAACGCCAAAATTATAAAAGAAAGAAAGTACAATGTATAGTGGTGTGTTTGTGGGTTTCGAGCTGTGTCTAATTGCAGCATCATACAGTACATACAAGGCGAAGATAGAAAATCATCACGTGGTCACCCAGATGGTTAGAAGAAAGCCCACCAGAGCTCCGGTGGCACTCAGGACGCGCATGGCGGTTAGCGAGGACTGTTTCTGCCGGAAGTGGATCACGAGGCCGACCTGAGGAAAAGAGATTAATAATAAAAACAGATAATATAGTAGTAATATTAGATAATGATAAATAGTAATATAATAGATGAGAGAAGAGACGCAATGGAGCCGTCCAACATCAGACACGAGAGTACACAGACATATAGAAGGCAAATTCCGATGCATTCATCACAGAGTGCTGACGAGTGTACAAGTGGACTCGGGATAGGCAGTTTTCTTTCGTTATCCTACACATATCAAAATTTCGTTATAACCGAACAAACAAACAATAAAAATACATAGAGAGGAAAATGTTGCAGCCTGAATTTTTACTTCGTTGTTACCAGTATTTCGTTATAACCATGTTCGTTGTAACGGGAGTGCACTGTATCGAAATATCGTTGTAACCGAACAAAATAGAATAAACAATATAATATTGTATTATACATAGAGTGGAGAATTTTGCGGCCTGAATTTTTAGTTCGTTGTAGCCGGAATTTCGTTATAACCATGTTCGTTATAACGGGAGTGCACTGTTATTGTACAAAAATACAGTCAGCCTCGCGTAAGTCGAATCTGAAGGGACCAAGGAAAATCCTTCGACTTACCCGGTACGTATAGTTCGACTTACGTTCAGTTCGACTAACACAATAAACTTAACACACGTTCATATCAATACTGGGTGGCATTATTATCGTTATTTTTTCTTTGATTTAGTTTCACCGTTTCTTAAAAGAGCTTTTCAAACCAGAGGTATCCAACCCTGTCCGGTAAGAAGCTCCACGAATGTTGCCTCGACGTTATCAAGGTATGTTTTGCCAGATTCTACCCTAGGCTTCTCAGGACATTTTTTTACCCCGACATTACCGCGACAATGTCGCCCCGACAACCATCGTTATTGACACTCTCGAGGTGTTATATTGCAGGGCGCTGCCAGTACCGACTGGAATTACATGCCAACACACAGTGTCTTGAATGCCAAGACGCCGAACTGCAATCGGATCGGATAGCGAGACATAACCTCACATTTTCGTTTGTACTTTCTGTCTGTATTTCCTTCTTCCTTTCTTCGTCCTTCCACCTGTAATTCTTCCTTTATTTCTCTCTTCATTCCATCCTTCTTTGCTTGTTTTCTTTCCGCCTCTATCTTTCCACCCTGTCTCTCTATCTTTCTTACATTCCTTCTATCCTTCTTCCTGACAACACTCACCCAGCCACCCTGATCGATGATCCAGCTCACCAGGCGTTTCCTCACAAACTTTTGCATCGCCTCTACCACCGTATTGGCCTTGCTTTGGTGGCCTTGCTTCACACACTCGACGATGAGGGCGCCAGTCAGCGTAAAGAGAGCCACAATCTTGGCCCATGTGATTCCTTGAAACCAGACCCGCGAAGGAGATGGTTAGAGAAAGAAAAAGAGGTATATTGGGAGTAAGAGATACATTATAGAGGGAGAAAATCGGAGAGAGAGAGGGGGGGGGGGGTGTGATAACGAATGAATAGAATTCAACAAACATCATAAGTTTCAATCGTGCACTGAAAGCAAAAAAAAAAAAAAGAAGGATAAAGAAAAAGAAAGTAATGGTATAGGCCTAACAGAGGATTTGGCAATCACTAGTCTTTGAATAAGACTCAAGAAATTGGTCTGTCGGGCACATCCTTCTTTTCCCATCGCTGTAGAACAGAACAATCTGAATGAGTGAATCTCATTGAATCTCATCGAATCTCAAGAAACGGTCTTTGTGAAGTGTGCAGCAAACTGATCCATTTAACTCGCAAAATAAACCACAAATCTTCTGCATATAATCATTACGAGAGTAAGAGAAGTATAATTTCATCCTCGTTTGAGTTATCGTGGAGATCAACCAAATTCCTAAACTATGAACATCATACTGCTATTACCAATGTTCATTTTTGGGGAGGAACGTCTGTGATCTACCACATCCTTGCTAGGCCTTTACGTCTTACAAATACGAATTGTAAAAACCTTTGTGAAACATCTCGGTGCAACTGTCATGAAGACATTTTGAACGTTGGCCGGGGACTGAAAGTTGAGTTGGAGCTGGTCCGTAATGTCCTCGTAGAGATACGGGAAACACTTCTCAAATTCCATGGCAACCTTGATCAGCTGCTTGGAGACATCGGACGGACCCCGTCCCGGTCCGGAGCCGCGGCCTTTCGTGGGGACGGCCGCCTCCTCGGTCTCGTCCCGGACTCGCAGTAGATCAAGCCGGTGCTTGCTTATCTGGCCCGGCTTGTCGTAGATATCCCTGGACAGCAGTTTGTGTTTCTTGAGCTTAGCGTACACATAGTCCCTGCAGATCACTTTGGTCTGGTTAACAATAACTTCCTCAGTCGGCCGGTCGTACAGGAGCCGCCGGCTGCGGATGCACATGTGCTCGTTCAGGCCGCGTGCCCGCGTGCATGAGGCGGTGGGTAGACTGCTTGACCCCGAATGAGAGGTCGTGCAGGTGGTCGCGACAGACGTCGATGAAGCCCGTCCTCACCCGCGTAAAGAAGTCCGCCTGGTTGTATTCCATCGACCTGTCACCTGCGTAGCTGCTGCGAATGAACCAACAAAAGCATAACAAACATGAAAACAAGGAAACCAAGAGGCGTAGCGATCACATTACTTGTAAGTATCGCACGTTCAGAGAGTCCACAATTTCTTGCTATTGATATTTAATATAATTATGAACATAGCAATGGGGGAGGGAGGGTGAGGTCCTCCAGGGATCATGGTGTCCAATTGTATACATTGTGACACATCGGCGATAGTATGGCCTACCTGCTAAGCTCGTAGAAATTTTGACAACGCGTTTTCAAAGAGAAGATCAAAAATGAGAAAACTGGCTCCGAATTTGGTGCCGATACCAAGGGGGTCACACCTACAGATCTGCCATTTGACAAACTTGAAAAAAAAAAAAAACACTTATTGATGTATGTACTCGGGCCTTTCCGGTTTACATAGAGGACGATTTTTTGAAAGGTTCTCTAATTTGGGGGCTCTGTGGTACCCAAGGGGTAACACGGTGACCATTTGTACAAATTATATACGATCAGGGCCCCGTTTTATCAAAAGATAAAATCGATTTTAAATTTCCTTACCGCACTGGCTGCCATAGACTTACAGTTGAAATCAACTACATATCAATTTAATTCTTCCTAAAACAAGGCACAACACTGGTGCTAATATACTTGTGAAGTTTGGCTACAAATATGACAATGCCTTTTCAAGAAGATGACAATGTGGACATTAGCCCCACTTTGGTGTCCGAAGTGGTTAGAAACGATCGCCCTTGGTTTACATTATTTCATTTCTATACTCCGCACTGTAGATCGCATTGTCCGGAGACTTTAATCGTGTTCTCTTAGTTCTATATGACGGGAATTAATTGTATAGATTATAACTTTGTTTTATCAACAAATAAACGTGACATTAGTGGTGGGCTATAAATGGGTGATGTTTCAAAATCCTAGGGTCCCTGCTTATTTGAAGCAGCTTATCGTACTGAGCATTTTGACATCTTTCATTAAGAAATCGGTTGAAAAATGAGATGGAGTCGGCCAAAAAACTGATTTGGGGGGGGGGCCCAAAATTACTGTCGCGCGTCGGTCAAAATATACACCCTGTAGTAAAAAATAATAAATTCGCTATCCAAAGGAGTATGAAGATGATTTAAGTGTCCAGATATATGTTTTTGAGGTCAAGGAATTGATTGCAAATGTCAGAAACCCTTAATATACTATAGAAAGCATTCAAATTCTCAAATTTTGCTTTTTTTTTTGGGGGGGGGGGGGTGTAGGGCTAAGGTTCCGGGCCCATCTCCGGTATTCAGTCACCTAACCTGCACTTTGTCATCTTCCAATTGTCACAGATTTATAAATTTAATGATAATGATGTATAGACAACAGTAGAATTGAGGTCAAGAAACTGATTGCAAATGTGTTTTGAAGCCGTAATTTCCTGTAGAGAGCATTCAAATTTTCTCTTTTTTTTTTGGGGGGGGGGGGTGGTAGTGGTGGGGTAGACTCTAAGTTTCATTGTATTTTCTGTCCATAAATGACCCATCTCAAATGTGTACAGATTATGATCACAAGTTGCAAAGAAAATAATTCAACATTAATTTCCCTGATAATATCAAAGGGAGAGTGGACATCCCTTTTTGTTAACTTCAGCAGAGTTTCAGCAGTGGACTATCTTTCCGTCTTCATCCTCTATCACATGCCAACATGAAAATAGGCAGAACATCACAATGTTGTAGGTTGAACAACTACACAGGCTTTCAGAAGCTGATAACAGATTCTATTTCAAAGAATCTCCACACTGAAGAATCTGTTGCAGTAACCGAATTCTGTGGACTTGTTTTCCCTACATATGCCACTGTTTCTCAGCATGGAGAAGGCAACTCAAGTAGAACCTGTTCAAATTCTTCCACAACTTCACAGAGATCTAGCAGCTTAGAAAGTGAATACTCTGACAGGGTTTCATGTGACCTTCTAGTTATTTCAACCAGAAGAACCAACATTAGCTGTTGAGAAACATCTCCTACATTACAGTACGTACAAATGCTGTGGCTGTGTTGCATTGCAACAAGGTCGCGAATATAGATTTGGGGCGCAGTTTGATCTTACACCACATGTAACATCTCTTGATACTCTAAATGATGAGGAGCTTGAAGATCTACTAACTAACAATTTGGATTGCGAGAGAGATCTTGCAAAGTTTGACTAGCTGGCAGCAAGATCCGCATCCTGCTCATGTATTCAACTGGAGTGTCATACGGAAGGCACACTTTTCAATATAGGGGATTTCCAAGCATGATCTCACTTCTACAAACTTAAAGGTCCAGTTTACCTTGGGAGCAGTGATTTCAAAATGTTCAAGATATCACATTTGATGCATATGTGTAGGTCTGTTGCATCATAAAACATCCTACCATATGAAGTATTGGCAATAAACCTAAAATATAAGGAGATATCAGTGATTTTTCTCAATAAACCGTAACTGTACACGGTTTAGTCTGGAAACATTTTAATTATAACTATTGTTCACATTTTGTGTATTTAACAACACTTAACATCGGTTATACGGATTCAAATTTCGACAGTGGTGTTTCTATCCCTAACTCACATTTTAGAACTATTTTAAAGCACTAATGCTTTCATCTGCAAATGGTAAATTATGCCTTTAACTAGATTTCAGTAACAGACCTGAAAATCATCTGACTCTCATTCCTACAATACTTCAGAGTAAGCCACAATCCGTGCATTGCCGGACATGCCCATGGAAGAGGATATGCAACTGATTCTGAACATCACTGAGGTTCAACAAGCGCCTTCAAAGTCGAAGTTGCAAGTGACGCTGCTGAACCAGATATTGTGGTCAATGAATTGAACCTTGTGCCTAATAATGTCAGACAGTGGTACCTCAGCTTATGCAAAAATGACAATGGAAAGGGCACATACATACACGTGTAGTAGAACATCTTAAAGTGTTGTGACCCTGACAATGGGTTACGTTGGAGATTATACCCAAAGCGACATGACACACAGACTGTAAATGTCTTGCAAATTATACCTGTTGCATGGGACCATGGGACCTTAGAAGTGTACCAAGATATTTGTGGTTCACAATTACCACACAATAATTTTGTTGATGCCCTGTTCCAATCATTCTATTGAGTAGAGAGGAGAATAATCACATCATTATGGCAAGCAGGGATATGCAAGTTTGTTAATGAATGGAACTTAAATACAGTATTTTTTTATACCAGTATGTGGTGTCTTAGTGTAACTGTTGAAGTTGTGAAAGCAGTGTTTTAAAAGATTTTTTCATTTTTCAAAATTTGGATTGCTTGAAAGAGCATAACGTACCCTTCCTATATTTACTAGTGTTTCTATCATAATTTTCATCACATAAGCCTGTGACTATGAAATTTTGGAAGATGGCAAAGTGCATACGTTGGGTGACTGGAATACCAGAAATGGGCCGAAATTTAGCCCTATGCCCCCCCCCCCCCCAAAAAAAAAGCAAAATTTGAGAATTTGAATGCTTTCTATAGTATATTAAGGGTTTTTGACATTTGCAATCAATTTCTTGACCTCAAAAACATATATCTGGACACTTAAATCACCTTCATACTCTTTTGGATAGTGAATTTATTATTTTTTCACTATATTTTGACCGACGCGCGACAGTAATTTTGCCCCCCCCCCCCCCCCCAAATCAGTTTTTTGGCCGACTCCATCTCATTTTTCAACCGATTTCTTAGTGAAAGGTGTCAAAATGCTCAGTACGATAAGCTGCTTCACATAAGCAGGGACCCTAAGGATTTTGAAACATGACCCTTTTTTACCCCCTGTATAGCCCACCACTAGTGACATTGCAAGAATCAAGAGAAACCCCCCCCCCCCCCCCCACAAAAAGGGGGGGGGGAATACATCTGCTCACAATTTGCTCCCGAGAGGTACAGATTCGTCCTCATTTTGGTATGGCAAAAAAAAAAAACACAGTTTTCAAACTACCGTAAAGGTCTATACCGTATGCCCTACTCCCCCCCCCCAAAAAAAAAAAAAAAATACAACGTGATCCTCCGTGGCAGCGATAACTTTATAAGTACGTGTAGTAAATCAATCCAAATACAGTTTCAGGGCATGGATGAAACTATAACTTATTACCCACATCGTAAAAAAAAAAAAATAAATAAATAAAAAATGATTTGCTTCAGCGGTCAAAGAGAAATGAGGATCTTTGTAAAGCATATCAGAAATCACTTCCCTCCAAGTTTTGTCCATTGTAGTTCCAAGAGCATCCAGTGCCAAACTTGGACGAAACGGACCCATGACATGCTTTACAACAATCTATATTTCTCTGTGACCTATTCACCAAATTGCATGGGATTTTCTGCAAAGTATAGGTAAGATGTTAAATCTTTAGACCCTGAAATAGCATTCAGACAGTTTAATCATATTGTAAGTTATCATAGAGGAAATCGCTTGTATTTTTCTCTTTTTTTTGGGGGGGGGGGCATAATTATAAATACTAAACTACTGTACTAGTATTTAACTCCCACTGCGGAGAAGTACTATGCTTATACGCTTAAACTGACATCGCTATAATATGCATGCCTCGTTATTTCAGAAACTTGTTTGCCCGAGTTTCTAGTTTCTCCCATCATCAATCGGGGCGTAACTTTTGGTGGACACGTCCACATACCAAAAGCGCAGTCAGATTGAAATGAACTTGGTTTGTTTGTCGCTCGTTTACCGGGCAAGCACTCGGGGTGAACAAGTTTGTTTTCAAATCATTGTACCATCATTCCGGCACTGAGCAAACAAAATACGGGAGTCATCAAGTGGTCGGCATTTCTCTGTTGTCATGCATATAGCTTTAGAGATACTGCATAGAGTTGTATTATTTAATATCATTGGCAGCAACGCAAAAGGGCATAAAGAGAAACCCATGACCGACGATAAAAGTAACAGAAAGACAACCTGATAGGTAAAAAACATAGAAACGTACAACTTCAAAAATGATTATCCCTCTTGTTTTACTGTTTTATATCAAGGAGGTTATAGGCGCCGGCTCGCCTATGTACCTCCTTGATATAATACTACAGTTTATACCACCCGGTCCGGCAGCGTACTGATCCAGATCCAGATCCATATCCATATCCAGATATATCACTAAGCTACACCGAAACAATTGCATAAAAATTGTACAATACAAACTACGAAACAAAAGCTATAGCCATGCTCTTTTGTTCAATAAAAAAGAATAACAAATAATTGAAAAATAAAACCCAATAATTTAGTATTAAGTATTTAGATGATAGTTTAATTCTGCGCTCATCAATGATTCCTTGTTATTAATATCATTATTAGATCATTATTTATTATTATTATTATCATTATTATTATACTATATAATAACATACTGTATTATATTCACTATATACATGTACTATTGTAACTATAGATTTCCATTCATTCATTCATTCATTCATTTATAAATGTCTTTCCCTTATGATTAAAGTACATTTGTATCTAGACTGATTACAATTAGCCCAAAGCAAAGAAAAAAGGAAAAAAAAAGTGCAAGCTCGCCTTGATAAGGTTGGAATAACTCGTTGAAAATCCTTTGCATATTGAAACTCAGGTACACACTCTTCGTTTTTTAGTAATCTTTATTTGACTTATATTATTTCATACAACAAAAAACATTCATCTTGAATGTATATTACACAATCTACAATCAGCAATGTATGAATAAATAAAAATTAAAAACACACACACGCACACGCACACACACACACACACACACACGTGTATTTTATATGTGGTTGGGCTGCTGAAACCCACGTCAAAGCAGATCAGAGAAGAGCGCCTAAATACACGAAGCCTTTTTTTTTTTGACAGCATAATAGATAATTTATTGATTTCGTATATTCTTGTAAAGGTTTCTAGTTCGTGTCGTGTCATAAGGAGTCAGGGTGTTTAACATATGTTACTGACTGTACAGATTAGGGAAAGTTCGTGTTAGTTACACCAAGGAGTCTAGTACAGTGTACCTCCTTGGTTGCACTACGCTGTACTCTGAGTGGTGTATATGTGTAGCGTGCTTCCCTATCGAAACTCAATTTCGATACAGCAGCTTCGGAGGATTTGAACCGTACATTACATACACTGACACACGGCAAATTGAAGACCGTATGCCGGCGGTATTGGTTTAGAAACTACATCATGTGCAGAAAAGGTATGCCAATCTGCGTTGGATTTCCGGGTAAAGTGAATTGCATGGAGTTGGCGTAAACTTCATTAGTTTGCGGTGGTCAAAATATTCAAGCTTGCGAAGATATGCCCATACCTTCGCAGGGCAGGGGTAAGAGAATATCGGCAAACTTAGTACAAGAACACGCCATGCACTACTCACCATTGCTGAAACTTCAAGGAATACAGTTTAAGCTAACACGAGTCAAAATGATTTTGATGAGAAACACGGTCACGCCATAGTTGAGACACCGGTGGTCTGTTTCAATCAACGGCGTGAAGTCCTATACAGCCGATGTAGGCCTGTTGGAATCTCAGTTTTGTTTTTGCCGCACGCAAGGAATAGTTGGTGTACTTCGTGTGTTGCTCCAACAACGACTCATATTTTCACACACAATTACAAGGGTCATCCCGTCGTCCCCGTGAAAGAGAACCACACGGAACCCACTGACTCGTCCGCAGCGCGCTCTCAGCGAATTAGCGGGAAGTAAGTAAGCCGATCGGTGGTGGTGTTTGGTTCCAAAGAGTATTATTATGGTTGGCTCGTAGAGTAGTGTGGGTGTATAGCGCGGACGTAAAGTTTGTACATTGCGACGTGTACCAGCAACCTTGCGAACACAACATGCTGAGATATTGCCAGCATATCCACCGATCTTTCTTCCGTGTTTATCTTTTGAAAGCTATTATAGTCTATCCGCAGCTCAAGTGACATGACTGCAGGCCTCCTGACACCCAGCGGAGTGTATAGCGAACTACGACTATGAAACAGACGCCATACTGTACTAGTTAATAAGACAGGACAAAAAGATAAAAACAGAATAAAACCAAACCAAAAAAGAACTAGACTTGGAATTTGTCAACACTGACAAATTAGGTGATCCGATCTGTTCGTAAATCAACGATTTGAGTCTCCTGATCCCAATAGGCATGACCATACAGGTTTCATCTGTGTTTAGTGGACATTGGCCGAGTGATGTTTGGATTCTCATTTAGAAAAAGTAGTCAGACCTGACATCTATGGTACACAATTCCGTATACACTAACGAAAATACAGAATGAAGTATATTTGACCTTTGACCCCAATTTGCACAGACAAGATGGCATCTGAGCAAAAAGTGGTTATTTTGTGAAATGATCCTTGTAACATGGTCTTTACGTGTGCAAAATATGGGAAAGGTAGGACATGTATTCACCAAGATACAGGATGATACATTTATGACCTTTGACCCTAATTTACATACCCAAGATGACGTCTGATCAAGGAGTTATTATTTTATGAAATAATGTACGTGACATGAACTAAACATGTGCAAAATATGGGAGTGATAAGGTCTGTTTTTCTTGAGTTATTGTAAAGAAAGTTGCAGAAAGAAAGAAGTATCTCAATACATCGAAGATAAGCTTTAATTTCAACCACGTTTTTTGACGTGATCCCGACATCGTATGAAAAATGGAGGGCACACTTTCGATAGCCCAAAGTCTCAGCTACAACATATTAAAATCTGGGAGAAATTCACCGAAGCATAAGTGAGCTAGTGCTCGATAAAGACAATCATGTCAATTTTCACATCTACAAAAATTCCCTCCCATAGAGATAACACGTCATAACGAAGATAAAGAAAGAAGTACATATGACCTTTGACCCCACTTTGCACAGCCAAGATGGCATCTGAGCAAAAAGTGGTTATTTTGTGAAATGATCCTTGTAACATGGTCTTTACGTGTGCAAAATATGGAAAAGATAAGACATGTATTCACCAAGATACAAGATGATACATTTATGACCTTTGACCCTAATTTACATACCCAAGATGACGTCCGATCAAGTAGTTGTTATTTTATGAAATAGTGTACGTGACATGAACTAAACATGTGCAAAATATGGGGATGATACGGGGTGTTTTACTTGAGTTATTGCAAAGAAAGTTGCAGAAAGAAAGGAATATGAAAATACATGGAAGATAAGCTTTAATTTCAACCAAGTTTTTGGGCATGATGCCGACTCCGTATGAAAAAACGAAGGGCACACTAACGATAGCCCAAAGTCTCAGCTACAACATACTACAATATGGGATAAATTCACCGAAGCATAAGTGAGCTAGTGCTCGATAAAGATAGTCATGTCAGTTTTCATTTCCAGAAAAACTGCACTCCCATAGAGATAACACGTAAACTGGTCAAATTTAACAATGTTACTTTTAATCCCTTTTTACGAGGTGATGCCGTCATCCAATCAAATTGTTGTTATTATATATCTGAAAGACCATTTAATAAGCTACAACATATTGAAATTTGGACGAAAATCAACTAAAGAATAAGTGAGATATGCTTGAATGAACTTGAAATTTGATGACGTCATTTTGAAAATTTACTTTTTTAACTTTATTAAGAAATTTGATATATTTTAATCATTTTTCCAGCATTGCCAACCCATGAAATGACATGTACAACTCATCAGCTTTCAGAATATGTAAAGAAAATGGGGGGTCACCGTCCATCCTGACGAGTAAAATCGGATTCAAAATTGGCGGGTTTTTTGCATTGTTGCACTGTATATCGCCATTGACGCGCGCGCGGAATTTCAACTTTGACGGGCCCGTATGACGTCATATTGAGTCGGATCGACTTGAAACTTGGTAGAAATATTCCTTGACATTTTACGCATCCGATAAGTGTGAAAAAACGGGGAATTTCTATTGCGTATGAGCTGTACGTGCGTATATATGCGCACGCGTACGCGTCCGTCCAATTTTTTCAATTTTTCAAAAAATGCTCCAAATGGTCTGAAACGTGTGCAAAAAAAATTTGAGCTCGATTTGAGCATACAAATATTTTAACGCGCGCGTACGCGCACGTTTTAAGAGAAAATATGAATTTTGAGAATATGAGTAAAATGCGCATAACTTGAAATGTATGTGACGTAAATTTCATTGAAAAATTCCATTCCATTAATGAGATATGAATGAAAATGTGTTTTCATATAATGACGTCATAGTGACGTCACGGTCGACTGATCACAGTGATACATAAAATTTGTCGTCTTTGGGACATGATACATATATGGTATGAGTTTGAAATTGATACTCTGAGAACTTTTTGAGTAAGTAGATACACAACTTTTGTCCAGAAATAAGAAGAAGAACCAACAAAGAATCCGTACAAATACAGAAGGTGATCCGAGAGGATACTCGGATCACCTAATAAAACAAACAACCAAACAAAGCATAACAGAAAAGAAACATCATTATATTGTCTGAGAGCTTTTAAAGTTCTGAGTGCAAAATCCGCCCATAAAAAAAATGACACGAAGGGTGATAATTATGTCGAACTGTACCATGCAATAGTCATAGTCTTTTTCTTCTAGTACAAATTTCAGGTACTTCGTTTAAATTAAGGCTTAGTTGTTGCTGCTAATGGGTGTGTGTGTGTGTGGGGGGGGGGGGTATTTTGACAGTGTATTTATTATCTGACATAATTTCACCTGGCTGATATAACTTTGAATTCTCTTTTCAATGTCGTTGCACTATTCAATATATTCTACCATGGACCTACCACACACACACAAAGTGTGAACCCCTCGGAATAGACCAATTCGTTTTTGGTAGTGTAATTAGGTGATCCGAGTATCCTCTCGGATCACCTTCTGTATCTGTACGGATTCTTTGGGTGTTCTTCTTTTTCTTCTTCTTTATTTCTCCTCAAAAGTTGTGTATCGATTAGCTCAGAAAGTGCTCTTCCTATCAATTTCAAATTTATACCATATATGTATCATGTCCCAAAGACGACAAATTTTATAAAATCAGAGTGATCAGTCGACCGTGACGTCACTATGACGTCATAATATGAAAACACATTTTCATTCATATCTCATTAATGGAATAGAATTTTGCAATGAAATTTACGTCACATACATTTCAACTTATGCGCATTTTACTCATATTCTCAGAATTCATATTTATCTTAAAACGCGCGCGTACGCGCGAGTTGAAATATTTGTATGCTCAGATCGAGCTCAAAATTTTTTTGCACACGTTTCAGATCATTTGGAGCATTTTTTGAAAAATTGAAAAAATTGGACGGACGCGTACGCGCGCACACATATACGCACGCACAGCTCATGTGCAATAGAAATTTCCCGTTTTTTCACACTTATCGGATGCCTGAAATGTCAGGGAATATTTCTACCAAGTTTCAAGTCAATCCGACTCAATATGACGTCATACGGGCCCGTCAAAGTCGAAATTCCGCGCGCGCGTCAATGGCGATATACAGTGCAACTATGCCAAAAAACCGCCAATTTTCAATCCGATTTTACTCGTTAGGATGGACGGTGACCCCCCATTTTCTTTACATATTTTAAAAGCTGATGAGTTGAACATGTCATTTCATGGGTTGGCAATGCTGAAAAACTGATTACAAGATATCGAATTTCTTACTAAAGTAAAAAAAAGTAAATTTTCAAAATGACGTCATCAAATTTCAATTTCACTCAAGCGTATCTCACTTATTCTTTTGTTTATTTTCATCCAAATTTCAATATGTTGTAGCTTATTAAATGTTCTTTCATTCATATAATAACAACATTTTGATTGAATGACGGCATCACCTCGTAAAAAGGGATTGAAAGTAACATTGTTAAATTTGACCAGTTTACGTGTTATCTCTATGGGAGTGCAGTTTTTCTGGAAATGAAAACTGACATGACTATCTTTATCGAGCACTAGCTCACTTATGCTTCGGTGAATTTCTCCCATATTTTAGTATGTTGTAGCTGAGACTTTGGGCTATCGTAATGTGCCCTTCGTTTTTTCATACGGAGTCGGCATCACGTCCAAAAACATGGTTGAAATTAAAGCTTATCTTCGATGTATTGAAATATTTCTTTCTTTCTGCAACTTTCTTTGCAATAACTCAAGAAAAACATACCCTATCACCACCATATTTTGCACATGTTTAGTTCATGTCACGTACATTATTTCATAAAATAACAACTACTTTATCAGACGCTATCTTGGGTATGTAAATTAGGGTCAAAGGTCATAAATGTTTCATCCTGTATCTTGGTAAATACATGTCCTATCTCTCCCATATTTTGCACACGTAAAGACCATGTTACAAGGATCATTTCACAAAATAACTACTTTTTGCTCAGATGCCATCTTCTCTGTGCAAAGTGGGGTCAAAGGTCATATGTACTTCTTTCTTTATCTTCGTTGTGACGTGCTATGTCTATGGGAGGGGATTTCTCTAGATGTGAAAATTGACGTGATTGTCTTTATCGAGCACTAACTCACTTATCCTTCGGTGAATTCCTTCCAGATTTTAATATGTTGTAGCTGAAACTTTGCGCTATCGTACGCGTGCCCTTTGTCTTCAAATGGTGTCGGGATCACGTCCAAAAACGTGGTTGAAATTAAAGCTTATCTTCGATATATTTTCGTATGTCTTTCTTTTTCCAACTTTCTTTGCAATAACTCAAGAAAAACAGCCCCTATGACCCCCATATTTTGCACATATTTAGTTCATGTTACGTACATTATTTCATAAAATAAAAACTACTTGATCAGACACCATCTTGTGTATGTAAATTAGGGTCAAAGGTCATAAATGTTTCATCCTGTATCTTGGTGAATACATGTCTTATCTTTCCCATATTTTGCACACGCAAAGACCATGTTACAAGAATCATTTCACAAAATAACCACTTTTTGCTCAGATGCCATCTTGGGGGTGCAAAGTGGGGTCAATGGTCAAATATACTTCATTCTGTATCTTCGATAGTGAATACGGAATTCGGTACCTAAGATGGCAGGTCTGACTCCCTTTTCTAAATGAGAATCCAAATATCACACGGCCAATGTCTCTAAACACAGGTGAAACCTATATGGTCATGCCTATTGCGATCAGGACTCGAATCATTGATTAAAAAAAAAAAATCGGATCACCTAATTTGTCAGTCTTGACAAATTCCGAGTCTAGTTTCTAACTGGGGGCTTCGAGCGTGCCTAGCAAGAGATAATTTATGCACTGACGCATAGCAACGCACCTGGCTCATTGCATATAGCCCACTGAAGTGCTTTTGTAAATTCTTTGGAAGCCCCCACCCCCTCAGTATGGCCACCATAAGTTACAGTTCTCTGAAGTCAGATTCATAGAAAATACCAAGTGCCGTTATCGCTGGAATTTGACACTGTCACTCCGATTGATCGATTATCAGGCGGTTAAAGACTTCGTACAGAAGAGAATTCACAATTGCCATCAATTTACCCCACAAATATGTTTTGGGTTCAGTGGATGTATACGATGTAAGCAAGAACTTATTAAGCAGGAGGGGTGAGGTTGAGATGTGAATTTTCGTCTTCCTCTGCAGATGCAATTTGTAAGATCGCCACTGCTGATCTATATTGTCGGGGAAAAGGGACCCACGGGAGAGAGACAAATTGAAGACATTCGCGATATCCATGGTTTTGCATTAAAAGTAATAGTCATCTATCTATCACACACAGTCATCTTCAAGCATTATGTGATACGACTGTTTAAGGGAAAATTCGGACTGGGTAAGAGTTAGTCTTATAAGAAGGAGTAAAATTCTTTGTGCAAAACAGCGAAAATGTGATCAAAATCGGATAAAGATTAAAGAAGTAAAGAAATGGTGAAGTTGTGCTAATTTTTCACAAAATAAAACAATTGAAAAAAAACTGAATTATACAAATGTGTGTCATCGCTGCACAGCTTGGATATACCTTTTTTTTAAATTTTGCATTATTTATTATTTTTTCTTTGTTCAAACGCAATTATGCTCCAGTCTAATATCCTAGTAGACCAATATACTTTTATCTGCCTGATCATTGTTTTAAAGTTATTCATTCAAAAATAATATTATGTTTACACTATAAAGGCAGAATGCTATTTTTTCTGACATAATGGAAAATTGTGAGGTGTTGACGTCATCAGCTCATGCTTTTGCATATTCATATCAACTTTTTCGAGAAATGTTTTTACAAACATTAGCGAATGACTACTTTACGATTTCATAACTTCGTCTATTGCATCCGATTCTGATTACATTTTCAGTGTTACTCTTTCTTCTCAGACCATCTTTCATCTGGTCCGGAATTCCCGTCACAGGCGACCACTGGTTACCTTTTTTTTTTTTTTTCCTCTTTATTTTGCTTTACTGATGTTGTTGTTGTTTTGTGTGTGTGTGTGTGTCTTTTTATTGTTTGTTTGTTTGTTTGTTTTGCTTTTGGTGTGACCCTCCCCCTTCCCCCAACCCTCAACCCCCTCCCCCATTCAGTGTCAAGTGTCAGTGAGTGTGGCGCAGTCTTGTGATACAGTCCCGATAGTCTGCTGCTAAAGGGGCTTTTCAGACGATTTTCATAATTTCACATCATGTAGTACATAAATCAACGGCTCCATGTATATAGATTTATGGAATTTATTGTGGTCCTTGAGCAGAGAATCAATACTATGAAAAGCCTAAAACAAATCACACTGAACAATGATGATGACATAGTAGGCTCACATATTTCAGAAATGTAGCAGTGTAATTCAACTACAATACCGCTTGCTTGCGAGTACACCTGTGTATAATCTATGCATGCCTTCTTTTGTTCTGCTTCCTTGAGGCCAGCTCATGCATTCTTCTGTTGAGACTGCCATGCCATCATCCTTGTTCATTGCAATTTGTTGTAATAATTTGGAAAACATTCTTATTTTTCATCCCAATCAATATAGACTCTGAAACTCTATACTCAGTGGCCCGAATTCTCAAAGGTGGAATAACTTTATTACACCGCTTATTCCGCCGATTTATTACGCCTCTTATGCAAATCAGGCCCTCGTGACGTAAAATGACGCGATTTATTCCCCAGAATCTATTCTCAAAGGTGGAATAACTTATTCCCCGGAATAACTATTCCGCGGAATAGTTATTCCAGCTTTGAGAATTCGGGCCAGTATAACTAATTTATACTTGTTCAAAGTGTATAGGTCCCCGTAAAAGGTATTGCTTACCACTGGCATCAGTGATTTAAATAATGTTGGAGTTGTCATATTATTTGATGCATATGTGTAGTTTGGTAATGTGTCACAGAATATCCTACCATGAAGAATTTTTATCATTATTTTTCTTGATAAACCATAATTGTAGACGTTTTACTCTAGAGAAATTTTGTGAAAACTATTGTTCACATTTTGTGTATTAATAAAAAAAAATGATGATTAAAGTTTCTACATTGGATGTATCTATCCCTAAGTCACATTTTAGGACTATTTTAAATCACTAAATCTGAATTTTTGTTTCCGCTGCAAGTGGTAAATAATGCCTTTAACAAGTAATATTGTGAGACCTGTATTGGACCAGTCAAGAGGAATAGACCATTTCGGTATAATTTATTTAGATTCCATGTGCACGATTTGTTCACATAAGTTGCCCTTAAAAACAATATAGCTTGCAGGAGGCTTACCCTACATAATATTATTAGCAACAACTCAGCGAGTTCCTGCCTATGGAACAGAATGGGAGGGAACATGCGAATGAAATGCTTCATTCTATACATCCGTAAATTGTAATGCATGTACAGTATAGAAACAGGTCAATTGATTCAGAATTAGTTTATGTAAGAGCGCCATCTAGTGCTGAAGCTTCGTTCGAAATATTTCTCATACAGGCAGTACAGTAACTCGTGTCTGTAGTGTAAGATAGCTGTATTATCCTAATACAATGTATTCAGTAAATATCATTCCTATTTATAGGACGACGTCCTAAAAAGTATTAACAACATTAATTCTCATTTACCCGTTTTTAAACAAAATAATGATTTATGATGGCAGATATAGTAAGTATGCACATTTTTATAATGAGTGTGTAGGGCCTACGTGTCTGTTTGTTTGTTTCATTGTGTGTGTTTATGCGCAGCTGTTGTAGGAAACAGACTCTGAATCTTGTCATTTCTTTTTAGTGAGTGTTCTGGAACGCAAAGGTCTCGACATTTAGACCGCTTTTGTGTTATTTATTGTTGTTCACCAAACCTATAACCTACATTTCCTTTAAGTTTTCTGAATCGGGTGTAACTTTTTTGTTTTTTGTTTTGAAAGAAAATATCCACATAATATTATAAGACAACTAACCTTCGCAATTTGCCGACTTATGAAATAAAAAAAAAATGGCGTATTTTAAGAATACCTTATCGAAGCCTGGTTATCAAACGAGTTCCACCATTGATGAAGAATACAGGCTAAAATATCTGCATTTTTTTCCGTATCAGACATGTTTATTATCACTGATCTCTATTTCACTCAAAGACTAAAACATACTATGATACAAAGAAGTAGACATTGAACCTCATGTAAGTTGACTAACACCACAAACCTATTGTTACTCGTATAGTGCTTGTATAATATATATATTTATATGTATATATATAATATATATATATTTGATATGTATCATTATAAACACACGTAAATCTTTCGTATAAAATCACACTTTCATTCGTAGCAAATATGTAATATTCATCACAAATCAGTATGACAAGACATATATAACAATAGCATAAAAATTTACAGAAATATCACATGAAAACGGGATCGGAGACACATCAAAATATAAAAACCAATCTGACGTGGCCTAAACGAAGTTTGATTTATATTCAAATCTACATCGAAAATGTGGTTATATCGATAGAATACTCATATTTTATCATACGTATATAAATATTACAATTTTATGGTGAAAATAGCGGATACAAAATGTAACAACATTTCATTTCGTATAACAACATTGTGGATGATCACACAATCTACACAGTACATCGATCACCGACAATGTTACAGTATTATCGTCTATTTCCATGTCGGAAGGGCAACATCGAATTTAAACATAAACACATGCACGGTTATCATTATTTGTTACACTACATAGTAATTAAGCAATCCGTCACAATTTGACACTGAAATACAGCTTCTAAATTGTCATATTGCTGTGGTTTTACGAAATGTCAGGTCATGAAGAAAGGAAAATATAGTTGGTACGGAATTGATGATTTGTATGTACATTATTCATGTATATTTGATTATTAGCATGCTTGTTGATTCATGAAATGAAAATTGAATAATAATCAATGTAACACTACCGCGGGTACACACATAAGCTTCTCCATGGTGAAGTGAAATACGAACTCATCCGATGATAGTGTTATCGAAGGAATCAGAGTCAAAGACAAGCCGAATTAGATCAACGTATAAATGGCATTTTGAAGGTTTCATTTTCAATTCTCCACTATGGACACGCGACTAGGCATTGTGCAGTATGTTTTGATAAAGATAACGTTTTGAACTTCGGAACCGCAATGTAGACTAAACAGACTAAACATTCTTTAAACACTATAACGCGCATTAAACTTTCAACAGAAAATCTTCTAAACCTTTAAACAGAGTTAGCTGTTTGTCGAGAAACTTCTGTTTAGTTTCTTTAAGCATGGATTTATGAACTGATTCAAATTACGACGCAATCCATTTACTTGAAGAAAAACACCTTTCTAAAACTCCAAACCCCAGGACTCTTTACCGTGTTTACTCTATCTAAACGTTTAGAGAGCGAGAGGGGAAATGGGGATCATTTTACAGGGTAAACGTTTTTGTATCAATTTATTGTATGCGATCTGCAATATTGATCCAGTCAGCAATCTTCATTAAAGTTGATTAAGAAGGGCATAAACACTGTCAATATTAACTATATCCTCTTCTGAAATTAAAGAAAAAAAAAAGAATGGTGGCTAATAATGATGACAGAAGCCGTTTAAGATGGTTGTTATCCCGAGAGTAATAAGCAGAAAACTATTGATGCGGACCGTTCTGGGGGAGCCAATAAAGATTCTGGGATCCTGATGTCCGGTGCCTCTTACGAGCAAGCATACTTACGAGTCATGTTTTTTTGAAACAAGCCTCATCACGATCAAACGTAATTTAACCCGTTGACTCAGGGAGATATGGATGGCTCATTCAGTACCCGTACTCAATGGGTGAACAGGGAAATCTCCACTAGAAAAGCAGGTAATCTATAATTTTGCTACATAGAATCAAGGAGGTTAGCGGCGGCTAACACCGAGCCCCGCCCACCACAGGTGTCATGTGGTCGGAGTTCTTAAATAGGTCCACAGCTCCATGACCTTGTCACTGACACATGGTTCTCTCTATAAGAGAAATCTTCTCAACTTGACAAAAGACTGTATAAGGTCGATCACTATTCAAAACTTCGTCCTGTAACTTCTTGATCACAAGCGTATAATCTTTTCACCTGAAAGCGACCCTGAACAAAGCAGTCACAACACTTCGCAGATCAAATAAACACGCGATCGATGCCATTCCAACATGTGCACACCCAGTTATTGTGACGTCATCTGCAAAGGAGGCTGATCCTGTCTCTGTTTGCTTTTTCGTTGTACTGTATTTCTTGCGGTATATCGTACAAAGTAACGGAGTATTCATTTTTGTTTACTTTGAGTATACCACGGTATACTATAAACATCAATATAGCATACTAAAAAATCGAAATATGAAATTACATCAACTCGATCACTTTGTACTGGTAGATGTTCAATATATGAAAAAAGGTAACATAATATTCATGAAATAGAAAATACACGCACAATTCTCATTTTCTGTCGTAGATGATGAACCCAAGAACATACTATGTGGATTTATCCATAATCCAGCAACGTCTCCCCTGGTTCACTCACTCTGCACATTGTCGTCAACGTTTCAACGGTTCATACCAAAGAATTATTGCTCGAAATATTAAAGAATAAAGCGATAAGGACTACCATTGCTTCACCTACAATTCGTTTGTTTCTTTTCCCCTGCCGAAGAGAGCGACTTGAGGATAAACCGGCATCGACGATTACGTAATAATCATGCTTACATACAGAACTATTACACTCCTGCTCCGAACAGTTAAAAAATGTTACACTGAAAAGTACAAATCGATAATAATGATTCTCAAAGATTTGAAGACTCGTTCATAGACACTCATTCAGAAGTACAATCACATATTGACAAGTTGATGTTTTGCTCCGTCCATTTTCCCCCCTCAGTAAATACGAATAAAAAGTGTACGTAGGCCACTGTCCTACACGTCTTCACTTTCGTTCAATCTGCAGCGCTCATCTCCTTGCCATAATCATTCTTCAACTTAGTGTTCCATCTGTCCCTCCCTTTCTCTTCTCTTCTTATACTCACTTTCCGTCTATCTCTCTCTCTCTCTCTCTAACACTTTTCCGCTTCTCTCTCTCTTTCTCTCCCTTCTCAAGCAGCCTTTGTCAAACACGTCAAAGTTGATAACTGTAAACGTTACCAACAATAATCTTGCACTCTACCGTTTCTTTCCTTTTTTTTCTGTGAAGTCCTGGAATTAACCATTTCATTAATGAAATGTTAGAATGTACCAAAATGTACCACTATGTCAAAAATATCAATACCACGTTGTTGTACAGAACAGCTTCGATAACAGACAATGCGATGCTATCAATAATATCGTTTCTCTTCATACATATACTTTTCTCTCTCGCTCTCTTTGTTTAGAAAAAAAAAATCAAAATTCTGTCTGTTATTGCTAGCGTGATTTGCATGTTCTGGCAGGACTTGTTAATGCAGCTAACTCCACGTCAAAAAGTTTGCAAAAAGAAAAGAAAGAAATAATAGATCCAGTCGCCTCCCAACGCCCAGAAGAGTTTTCTACCTCCATGCCGTGTTGTTCTACAAGAACTTCTTGTCCTCTGTAACTTGTCGGCATACCGCGGATGAAACCGGGGCAAATCCACCCTTCATGGGTAGGCGTTGCTTTCGTTTATAACGGAGAATCATAAATGTTTTTGTCTGATATAAGGACAAAAATAAAAACTTCTAAACTAAGATAAGCGAGGACGCAGTAAGAATGTTAATTCCTGCATGTCAAGGGCCTCTTACGATATATAACTGAATACATTCATAGATGAGTACAACTCATTTAATTCTCTCACAAATGTCATGTCACCTCAAATAGTATAAAGTGCACAAGCAGTGTCCTTTCTCGATAGGAATGAGAGAAAACAGTTCCGTGTACCGGGTGTCAAAATGTCATCAAACCTTTTCCCAGTCGTTGGTACACGCAAGAACACTCAAGTGTGAACAGACTTTCAAGAACTGTCGCGATTTCCCGCGCACTTTTTTCAGTTAGGTTTCTTAACGAGTGACTCGAGAATCCAAACGTACGAACTAACCGCCGTCGAATCGACTACAATAATTCGTTCGCATCCGTATCCATGGTTTTTTTTTCACAGGAACACCAGCCTTATTCAATGTGGCCGCTTGCTGGTTCGTTTGTCGTAACCAGGAAAGTGTATAGAGCAGTTCGACTAGTGAGAAAGTTGTCTGCTACTTTGTCGTATATTGTCGGGTCCTTTCTCATTTTTCCTCATCGACCTACACACGCCGCATCCTTGTTGTTGACGTAGTGCGCGAATTCAGCCTTCCAGTTCACCATATGCTCTGTGTACCATTGCTTAAACTCTTCTTTCCAAACTTTTTCCGACTCCTTGATGTCACCTGCAGAGAAATATGAATAACAAAAATGGAAAAAAATGTTGATAACATGTTGGGATGGACTAAGCCTTGTATGGCCAAGGCTCTCTCTATATATCTGTATATGGTGGTGAGCGAATGGAGGCGAAAGAAGCGAGCTCAGATAAATTGGACATGTTGCTCTTGGCTGGGCTCGCTTCGCTCGCCCGTTATAGCCATCATACAGCAAGAGGGTCTTGACAAAAGGCTAGGATGGACTGAGATGTACAAAGTTGGAAAGAAGACCTTTTGAAATTCGATGCCACGTGGATTGTTTGAATTGTTAAAATGAGATGTTCGGAATTGAAAGTCTGCAGTACATGCAGTAAAATTGATAACACATAAACGATAATCAAGATGAAGATGAGATAATGAAGCTGGTGAAAGTGTTATTGATAATGATACTGATAAGAGTAATAACAATGGTAATGACAGAAATGACAATTTAATAATGATTAATGATAGTGACAAACATAAATGCTGACTTGGTTCGATTCACCAATAATATCCTCTGTAGCGTCGAAAGGCCCTGACATTAAGATTATTTAAGGATTACTAAGGACCGATGTTTACCCTTGGCTCAAGGGGGAAGGGGCACTGTGAGTAAAGCGTTTTGATTCAAGAGGGATTCGAACTCGGCATTTCCCGATTAAGAATTCACTCTTTTTTCTTTTTCTTTTTTCATTGAGTTTTTATTAATCAAGTTAAGAGGATTACAAAAACATCACAACAAAATTCGAGATAATAAAAATACTACTAATAATAAATGATAATAAAATATTGTAAAAAATCAAAGCAAAGTAGCATAGAATAGAGTCAATAAAAGTGTTGTACATATAAGACTTCACTCTTCATACTCTGTCTACTTACAGGGAAATTTCCCTTCAATATATTTGTGGATTCAATATGTACAGAACGATTAGTTAAAAAAAAATCATTGAAAGTTTGACGAAAATCATGCAATACGTTCAAATGACATCAATCTTTACAATGGAACTCTACAACAATTTGTGATGAAACAATTTATATAGAAAAATGATTAAGAAAACATTTCACTATTGTCAATATCTAATGACAAGTACCCATTCCTTTGACTTGTAATTGATATTGTGTTTTCTTTTTCTCTTCATACCTTCTATAGAAGAGCGGGTGAAAACTCTTGCGGTATACAAATCAGTTTGCGAAATGGATATAGAAAGATTCCCGTCATAATATAGTGAGGTCGGATACAACGAAAAACCAATTTCAAATAAGCTTTTTTTAGGTGGGTCCCCACTAACCTCCATGTGTGAACCTATGATGATTCAAAATTTATTGCGAGATTAATTTCGGGAAAAAACAAACAAACAAACAAACAAACAAACAAACAAACAATTAACATTGAACAAGATCAAGGGGCTCAACGCACTTTTTTTTTTCTCAAAATTTAACAAATTGTAAAAATGTAACAGAATGTCTGATTTTCCTATCAAGTCTTACTGAATGCTTCGCTAATCTCTCTGCACTTAAGTTAATCCACTTTCATGCTTATAGGGAAATATCTTCACAGATCGAGAGATTCTGTTAATACGTTATCCTATACCTGTCTGTGTTTCAAGTTGGGGCAAGTAGTCCCTCCAGAAAGCGCATTTATCGACTCGGGGACCTCGCCCCGTCTTCGGGTTGCCTCGGACCAATTCCTCGGTGAGTTCGATGAAAGCCTGGTTTTCCGTTTCGTACAGCGGCCAATCCCCGTCCGGGTCATTTTCGGTCTTTTTGTTAGGATTGCTGTCGAGGTATAAAGGGGAAAAATGACATGGATTAAACAGATACGTATTGCGATAAAGTCAAAATTTATTGTCAGAAAACAAGAAGATACAAGAACACTTACGATGTAGTTGCTACAAGGAAATTTGAATAAAAAACCCCAAAGGTTTGAGGAAATTTAAATAAAAACCTCAAAGGTTTGATACTTGCTCAATCTTTATTTTCCATGTGCAAACAGAGAATTGATTTGAACATGATTTTGTGAAATAGATTACGTAACAAAACTGGGGAAAGAACCGACCTTCCCGCTATCTCAAATAATTGTCTAATCAAAATAATCATTCTCCGTCTTCATCCTCTTCTTCTTTTTCCTCATTATCTTCATTATTTTCATAATTAGCTTCCATCATTATCATCTTGATTTCTCCTCTTTTACTCCTCTTCTTTGTGTAGGCTTTTCTCCTTTTTTCGCTTCTTCATCTACCTTCATTCTTCTTCTGTCCATTTTCGTTGTCGTTGTTCAGCTATCCTTTCAAGTTAGCGCACCCACCCGTGATTAGAAGACCGGATTTTCACCGTTTGACACGACCTGACTGACACGATCATTAGATGAGGATTATCAATCAGATTTTTTCTTAATCCATCCTAAATCGAAATCCCTGGGTAACCATATCATTAACTTCAATTGACAAATATGTTTTCCTTGTTGAGGTGTTCGAGGTCGGTTGCCCGTATTTGAGCAAGACTCAAACAAACACGCATCCACAAAATACTAATGATTATACTCCGACATATTGATATAAAGAAGGACCTTTAATACGCGATTTTCGAGGGGAATAGTGATCTCCTTGTGAAACAAACAAAAGACGAGCTGAAGTCGGGATTGGGGGCATCCCTAAGTCGTGGAGTGGATGACAGAGAAGCCCTAGGAATATTTTAGCCTCCCAGGGGCGTTTGTATACGTGGAGAACGAACTCTCTCATTATCTTCGAGACTGCAACCTGTCGGAGGCGCTAGTATTGTGTCGGACTTAATATGGCGTCCTCAAAACACCAGTCCTCAGTCCTCTCTCTCTCCCTCTCTCGCACCGCTACCCCCTCCCCTATTCTCATCTGACGCCCCTCACCCTATCTGTCTCTCCCTCCCTTTGATTTTCTCCTATTTTCCGGTCTTCGGTTTTTGCTTTTTCTCTCTGTATTCTCACTCCGCCTTCCCCATCTCTCCCTTTTTGATAAACACACACACACACACATACACACAAGTTTCTCTTTCTCCCTCATCTGTCCCTTCCCCTCATATTCTCCCTCCATCTTAATGGACCCTCCCTTTTTCATTTGGAATACGAGCTGATTCTTTCATCACATGGATGAACCGTACTTAAGACCAATCGAACAGGGGAGGTCTTCCATCGACTCTGTGTTTACTATAGGTGCAGCCCTGCGCTTTATCGAGGGATGCAGACGACACTTACCCACGTTCAACTCGAGTGTCGTCGTCCCCCCCCCCCCCCCTCCCCCTACCCACAACCTCCCTCCCAGATCACGGACGATACCTCTTCTTGTTATACATGCAGACACGGGCGAATATACAAAAAGTGCGAGAAATGAGACTTCATCCCGTACACATTATCGAAGGTGTCAGTGAGCAATTAGTGAGAAAGGAACAATTAACAGCGATGGCCGCTAATGAATAATTTCATGTAATTACATGCTCATTGCTTGACGTGTACATATTAGAACTCTTTCTCTTTTCTACGATGTGATTACATAATCAATTTTCGTATTAGATTCTGTATTAGTAGGGACTTCCAATCGTCTTTGTGCAGTTGTAGTAGCTGAATCAATAAGAGGGGGGTCAATCTCCATTGTCTTTCATATTCTCCCAGGTACCAAGGAATCTTCAAAGTTGGTAAAGGATTTTGATGGAGTTAGGCTAGATGAAGTCTCGTCCCTTGCCTCCAGTTGCGATGAGATTTCGCTCCCTCCCCCCCCCCCCCCAGAAAAAAAAAAAAACCCTACTACGTACACTACGAAAAAACGCGATCCTTTCTCGTCCAAGGGACGCAGATCGATTTCCTACGTGAAACGGCTGTCCCAGTGATGATAACATCCCACAATCCCTTCCACAAATACTGCTCGGTATAGGTCCAAAACTCACTCAAAGGCTGGAAGTTGTCCGATTCACTGTAAAAATATAGAAAACGGAGGTCTTCTCCTCCTTTCTTCCAAATTTCCACTTAAAGGTTTCCGTGGAGGAAAATCAAGAGAAATGTGTTTTGACGCTAAAAATTCTCGACTTTAGCTTAGTAACTTCCGATGGAGGAACTCGCATGAGGTAAAAAAAAAACAAACAAACAAATAATGCCTCAAACAAACAATTTATTGGCTTTGTAGCCAAACATCCTTGTACTGTTTACCTAACAGTAATGATTGACCGTTCTTCTCAATACTGCGTACGTTTTATAGATCTAAATGGAACCTTACCGGTATGCCGCCCTTATGATGTCATTCAAGGTCCTGACCAATCATATTGGTAGGATATTGAAGAATTTTTATTTTGTTTGTTTCATTTCAATCTGGGAAGATGGCTGGATAACCCATATCCAGCTACTGCACTAGCTGGTCTTAGGGTCCAAATGGATGTGAGACCGGACTACTTCACCAGGTTTTGCACCCTGTTCTTTGTGATGAATGAATACGGCGGAATCTTTTACGTGTATGAGTTGTGATTTTTTCACACATGGGACCTCTGCAATCTTATGTCCTACCCGAGGGCGAGAGTGTTTGGCTCTTATCAGAGGGGGCCGTATGATTACGCACACCAGTGCTCAGTTAGACTCTGGAATCATCAATCCCGGGTACTACCCTTTGCATCTGAAGACAGACACGCTACTGGTGGAGCCGAAATCTTCGACTGCAGCTTGAAAGGATTCCGTACCATTTTGAATTAATTGTTCAATGACTCCTTTCCTCGGTAGGCTGTAAAATGTCTCTCTTATCCTTTACTCCGCATCAGAACATACCTAGGACCTCCCTTCCTCATCTTTACGGCAACTTTGCACCTTTAAGACCAGCGAGCACTTTTAAAGGTACAACTTTGCACCTTTCTGGTCTGAAAGGTGCAAAATAGCACCCGTACAGGAGTTACAATGGTGTCCAACGTTGAGGTGCAAAGTTGAACCTATTTTTCTTAGAGTGGTATACTATGACACACAAGCCATTACAACACACTAAATAAACAAGTGTTATGTAACGATCCACGCTCGTTAGGAGTAAGCTACGTTTTTCCCATGACTCACCCTGTTTTTGCGAAGTTCGCCCAGTAGGTCATGATCTTTCGACTTAGCTCTACCTCAGCGTCCGTGTAACCACGCTCCGGGATGAGAGGCATGCCGAAGATGTAAAGGATCTCATCTCCATGGAGTACCCCCATCCACTCTGGCCACGGAGAGGTCGAATCTCTCTCGAGAAACCTATAGTAGTAGACTGGATTATTGGCTTGGGCGTACGCATAGGCCAGATCCACCGTGGAGCAGGTGAAAAGGTAATCGCCTGTTGCGTAATCAACAGCGTCCCGGAGTATTTCGGGATCGTCCGGCGCTAACCAATCCGTGTAGTAAAATGCTATCGCGTCCTGTCCAAAACTGTTCACGTGGGAAAAGGAGTACTGAAGGGCATTGCGATATTCGTCTCTGTTGAGTAAACTCTCCTCGTCTTTGTTATACCCCGGCACCTCATAGATCATGAAGAAAAAGCCCTCGTTCAAATTGCTCCCGAGCAGGATTTCGGTGGACTTAAAGGACTGCCTCTCCAGAGATGTTCTTGGAATCTCTGGGATAAAGGTGCCGTCTACGACGGGTACGAATGAGAACTCGCAGTATCCGTCTGTCACGAATTGGGCGTTTAGAATGTCCAAATCCTGCCTGGTCCGGAGACAAGCGATCATATCCTTGATGGACAACTCATTGCCGTTGGCCCCCTCGTCGCAGTTGCAACCTTGTGCTAGGAGTTTTCCCCTGCGGATGCCTTCTGCTTCCGTTACCGTGGCCCAGGGGGCAGTGGCTCCCGAGCTTTGCATGATGGCCCTTTGGAACAAGTTTTGGCTGGACGGAGACAGCAAGTGGAGGGCCACACTAGCGGCGCCGGCACTCTCGCCGAAGATCGTCACCTTTCTGGGGTCCCCGCCGAACATCTGGATGTTGTCTTGCACCCACTGCATGGCCAAGGCCTGGTCGAGCAAACCTTGGTTCCCCGGTGCGTCTTCATGGCCCACTGCAAGAAATCCTAGGGCGCCAATGCGGTAATTCATGGACACAACCACGACGTTCTGTTCAGCGGCAAGGTAACGACCGTCATAGACGTCTAACGATGAGACACCGGAGAGATAAGCGCCACCGTATATCCAAACCATGACTGTAGCTGATTGTGGTCGCGGGTACGGAGTCCAGACATTCAGGTTTAAGCAGTCCTCGTTGAGTTTGACCGGAGAATTCCACATTTCTGTCCCTCTGAAGCCCTCGAAAATTTTATCAGGCAAATGCATGCATCCGTAACCAAAGTAAGTAGCGTTAAATGTATGGTCCCATCGTTGCTTCGGCACAGGGGGTTTAAACCTCAGTGGTCCCATAGGCGGCTCGGCGTACGGAATGCCCAGGAAAGCGTCGACATATACATCTGACGCGCCTACGGTTGTAGCTACCATTCGCTTACCCAAGACCCGCCCGGTTACGGTGGTTACGTTCAAGTCAGGTTCTTGGGACGTCGTCCGCCCGATGAAGAGCAACGCAGCGATGAGAAAGACTTCCGGTAACATGATGATGGTTTGGAGTAACAAGATGCATACACCTGCAGTGTGAATAAAATAGAAAATACACGGGATTAATCAGCGCGTCGGTTTTAATTAATGCACTCTTACAAAGGTACAATCACCGTATCTCACTCATGATCAATATGCTCTACTTACCATGGAAATGATTGTGATCTTAATAATTATTGGGGTGATGTAGAGGTGATAAGTGCTATGTAAAAATATGTTTCTTCCAGTGCACATTGACGCTACCGCAGTATCACGAGCTCTACAAGAACATTACATCGTTACTAATACCATTACTATCATCACTACTACTATTATTGTTATCTAATCATGGGGTACTCTTCATAATGCCCTCGTCTTCATCATAATATTTCTTGAAATTTCTTGTGTAGTGTTCTCTACCATTTCCAATTACCTGACATGTCTTCTTTTTTTTTCAACAATACATTGTACCCGGGCATGCAGAATAACATCCAAATGCTAAAGAATTTTCTCTTAACATCCCCCTAATTTTTGGAAACAAGAAAAACAAAATAAATACATAGATGGCAGAAGAGGACCAGACGTTTATCATAAAGACTGAACTTCGTTTCTTAAAACATTGCCTTTCCATGCGGACGTGTCTACGGACTTTTGATCACCTTTTATCGTCACAATTTATGCTCGCCTTCAACCATGATTCAAGGTTCCCTCCTCTGTAATAAATGCCCACTATCTACGAGAAATAGCAACTGTATGACTATCGGTAGGATGTAGATGGTATGACCATTTTCTTTTTCTATTTACGAAAACCAGTCGATGACTCCTTTGCCGTCATGCATGATTTTCAAACGCTTACTTTGTAAATTTATTTGCTGGATCTATCCCTTGTTCACGGCTCAAGCCTGAGTCATTACTATCCCCATTACCCGTTGCCATGGTCACCCCAAACGCTCCCGGGATGCCTCGGTGTGGATTCAAGAAAAGGTGTATTGTGAGGAGTAAATTGGTCCTCACGGCGGGATAACATACCCGATGGCTGGGATAAGAACGACTTTAACAGGGGCAGCTTACTAATGTTACTGCAGTACCTTTCTTTCCCTTTCTCTCTCTCTCTCTCTCTCTTTTGTCAATCCAAGACCACTGCCTTCTGCCAACCTTATCAATATTCATCGGAATCGAAAACTATAACGCAACGGACTTCAATCTGTTCATTTCGCTCACACTGTTGAATGGGCAGTTGTCTTTGTTCGCAGATAATGCTTCCCTCGTGTCTAGGAAAAGAACTCTGTTTTGTTTTATGACATATTTCTGCAACTTTCTTATCTTCTGTCCGATTGAAATGAAACTTCTGCCGTTCTGCTTGAATGATTGTAACCATTGCTTAATGTCATCCAAAATTGGGGGGGGGGGGGGGGGAGGGCGAATAAAATGCACCAAATAAGTCGCAGTATAATATAAGGCCCAGTCATCGGTGCAGTGATTTAATCTGAAACTTTACGGGCAGTAAGGCCCGGAGTAGATGGATGGTCGAAATTTATGGAACACAATAGTCGTGGTTAACTTCCAAAGTAGTACTAAAATAGATGAGAACAGGTAACTTTCACCTGTGTAGTTTCTATGTACAACCATGGAGGTATTGATATTTCTTTGGTAAAATATAGAAACCTTACTTCACGGCTTAAAAACACCCTCCATAAATGATTATCATATAAGCCAAATAAAGCAAAACAAGATAGCTCTAAACTTTATCGCAATTAATTGAAGAGACTTTCGCCTAGAACAATTAAAACAAAAGCTTTCATGTATTATTTTTTATGGCCATACGAAGCGGGTATTCTATGACTTGAAACAAATTCATTATAAGTGGGCGAATTACTGAACTGTACCACTTTGAATAGAACATCATCATTCTGATTTACACGGTGCCTATTAGTGGAAACGTATGCTGTTTGATTTCAGCAAGATCAGATTCCCCCACAAAGACACAACACCTTAAAGAACGAAAACATAAAATGAAAACAATCAAAGTGGAAGATTTAATTCCAGAAAGCACTAATAACTCATGTTTGATGGAGGTAATTGGTCAGTTTTACCACGGGAGAGGAAATTTAGTGGTGCTAGCGCATTATCTATAAATACACAAACAATCATTCAATTACAGATGCATGAAAGAAACGCGAAGAACAGAGTTTGCGGGGCATTTCATACCATTGTTTGTGGTTATAGCCATCTATTCTGAAGAATGTTGATGGTGGGATCCGCTATAATGATCACAAAGGAGAAAGAGTAAAAGTGGTTTACATTGACTCAAAAAGATCGATAGCATTGAGCCCGTGGATGGAGTTAAAAGAAGATGCGTGTCTATATTGTGATAAATGAAGTTCAGCCATTGTACAAATTCGTCCGGCCACAGATCGATTCCAAACAATGGAGCGGATTCGGAAGGACTTTATTTGACAGATAAGGGGAAGCCGCGAGTGTGGGAAAATTAGGAGAAAGACGTCTGAAAAAAAAAAAACAGCATCCCGACAAAGAAAGAAGTAAGAAAGATGACACACACAGTCTTCTCGGTAGGGCATATAGCTTTGAACTGAATGTGAAAAACGGTGGTCGGTAAAAGAGACTTTAATTTTGACACATTGGCTAGACACCCACGCTTATCTTGCAAGACGAAATACCAAGCTGAATTGAAAGAACACTATAGTTACTTCTCTGGATGGACTTGGAGGGTAGTAAATTGTTTTTATTCATATCATCAATTTCACTCGAAAAGCTTTCATTGTCAACAGAACTGGTGCGCGACAATACAATGCGAAGTAGTACAAGCTCTTTTAGGCCTATTACCTTAATGACGTCGGCGAGCGGATTATGTAGGGGCCGCGAGAGGTGCGAAAAAGTAGGCTTTGATATAACTAAGTTTTCTTTCCGCGGAACTAACCATTTCGCGCCTAATTATACAGACGCCGTAGAGTGCGGGAAATAAATGTATGTCATACAGGAAATGGCGGGGGCCGGAACCGGCTGCCTGCTTTCATGCATTGATGTCTGGGTGATTGCAATAGGGAAATATTCCTTGGTGAACGTACAACGTGAACCTGTAATACGAATTCATTTGGACAAGAAGTAGAATGCTGTTTCTTTTTTTCCTTCTTTTATACTTCCCATGGAGTGGAAGGCCACCTGTTCTCTTCCAGCAATGGTCCTTATTTTTTGAATATACACCATGGTCTTAACTTAAATTCAGTACAAATTTTCAACGTACAGCCGCGCACTCCCGTTATAACGAACACGGATATAACAAAATGTTCGTTACAACAAAGTAAAAGTTCAGAAAGCATTTACTTACCTTACTGTATGTTCGGTTATAACGTAATTTCAGTACCACGAAAAAAAAAAAAAAACCCTCCATATAGTCCCGAAGACTTCGTTATTATATAACGGGAGTGCATTGTATCAGCAGAATGCGTGATATGTAAGCTTGGTCACATGCACGACGTCTTTACACCATTTTACAAAGTAAAGGGAACTGTGGGAGATATGGGGCAATTCACCTCACATTGATAAATCTGTGTTGACATTGTTATAAACGTGGCATAAAGCTGCAAATCACCTAAAACCAATAATTTCGGGGTCAAAATATATCACGAACATGCATGGCCGCGTTGAGTTTTCACAATGTATATACACACACCGTATGGCTGCAGGAATATGCATTTTAACATTAATGTGTGTGTCTTTGTGTTTGTGAGCGTGTGCGTGTGTAGAACCTCAATAAGTTATCGTTATTCGGGAACAAATGGCTGCCAGTTGAAATCATCACGGAAAGATCACTAAACAAAACAAAATGGAGATGACAAACGGAATCACTATCCAATATTGTTCTGAGAATAAAGCAAGGGAAAAAATGATTTCAAGATCACAGTCACACACGCCAAGAGACATATCCAACAAGGGTCATCAGTAACGACTCGTGGGCAGAGAGATCGCCCGGTGGATTCATGCCGACTTCGCAGTTGGTCAACGTACTTCATATAGCCATTTCTTACCTATTTAAAGGAGACCAAATGCAGTCGGATCATGCACAGTCCAGTGTCATCCAGTGTTGTCCACTTGCAGAAATTATTCCAATCCGTTTTGACGGGTCACTCGTAGGCAATTATTCTAAACAGTAGCCATATTCTATAGAATATGCAGTTTATTATAGGCTATTACGATATAGCTGCTGGGTTGTGCGGGCTGTGCGGGAGAGTGGGCGTGCGCGAACGCCGCTAAACTTTCCCAACGCAGACGCCGAGTGAAGGGGGATCAACGAGTCTGCAAAGACGCAGGAAGCCACTGAAAACATAACGGTCCAGGTGAGTTCTACGAGTGCCGCCAACAACAATAGGGGAATTTAGCCTTCCCGCTTCGGCGACGGCCCATTCACGTCGCATTATCGAACGTCAAACGTGAGGTGAAATGGGCATTGTAAAAGAGAGGGAGGGAAAAAAAAGGAAAGAAGGATAACATAAGAGAGAGAGAGGGGGGGGGGTTGAGAGACTGAGGGATGGGGCAGAGTAGAGGGGAGAAAGGGATGGAGAGAGGTTAGACAAGGTTGGGGTGACTGTTAGTGGTATCAAACTGAAGTCAACTCCATACCGCGTCTTGACAATAATGGTCTAGCTTATTCTTACTATAACTGTCAGCGCTGAACATAAGCATTTCATGATTTCTCGAGCCTCAATTGATAAGATGAGAATTTGAAAGAAATTCTTTCTAAAATTCCATGATGACAATAAAGAATATGATGATGACGATGATGATGATAATAATTGCAATAATAATAAAAACAACAATAATGATAATAATTATACAGATGATGAAAGAAAGATATTTTTCAGAGGGGTGAAGGTTCAGGTGTGAGTTTATTCGCTTTGTCTCTCTCTGTCTCCCTTAGCAGTTGCGATCTTTACAAATTTAATTTGTAGATGGAGACAAATTGAAGAAACTCACACCTGAAGATGATAGTTGTTAGAATAATGATAATGATACCAACAACAACTAAGAGAGAGAGAGGGAAAGAGAGCCTTGAGATGTGGACGTTATGTCCAGACAAGGGACGTGACGTTTCCTTGAATAAAATTCAATTCAATTCAATTCAATTCAATTCAATTCTGATAAATTCAATTAAATTCAATTCAATTCAATTCAAATTTCATTTCCCAATATCACATTTTTGTTGTGGATACAAGTTCGAGGAAAACAAAACGTACAATGCATTACAACTTTGTAAAAAATGAAGCTATTTGTCGAAAATAATTGTGTTGTTGAAAAAAAAAAAGAGGCCCACGTAAAAAAGACAACCTTGTAAAAATGTGGGCCACTCAAATGAAGCTTTCTATATAAGAAGGCCAGAGCGCGCAGAATGTTTCTATCCGTCAAACCGAGCCGTCCTCAAGCGCACAGACGTTTCACATCGTGTCGTGCCGTGCCACAAAAGCTGTCCGTATACGCAAACTGGGCCTGAAGTGTCGCATTGAGTGCGTATACAATATGCATGACGATCACGGTTAAAATGAGTAAATTTTGATAAATGTCTTTTTTCACAAAAGGAATTGTCACAGGTCCTTCTATATCTATAACGTCTAATACGGCAACAATATTTACCTGACTATACTTGAGATATGTACACGAAAACAAGTAATATGATTCGTAGCCAGATGCTGAGTTAGTGCTATCAAAAAAGAACATTTCATTTTTCAAATCTAGGTAGATTAGCGTGCCGTCTAATAATTACATGTCATGAATTTTGACTTGAGAAATTATTTCGTATCATATAACACTGATCAATTTAGGCTATCATCAAACAATAATGCAGTGATGTGAGCAATCATGGCAATACCCAAAACGAACGTTCGATATGAATTCATTTTCCCCAATGTAAATAGGCAAGGTAGGAGATGTAAATTTAAAGGTAATGTACTTATAATAAAAATTCGAGAACAGAGAAAAAGAGACAGTTCTTCTTATCTAGGATGGCGGGAATTAAACTACCATTTTGTGTTGTCAGGAATAGCTTATTGTTACCTTTTTTATGGGGAAGAGCATGTAATAAAACGACTTTGTATGAAAGATTGAGCCATACAAGACTGGCGTATATCGGTAACAGTGATTTCCTCAGATTTTAAGGATCGGAGAATCGGATGATACAAACACAGAAGAATGATTAGATTAATGCGATTTAGCCGATTTCTTTGCAAAATATTTCTGCAGATCCAAATGGCGGAGCAACAGAGTCTGGACCAGAACTAATTCTTTTTGGGAACGACGGTAATTTTCCAGATCGACTGATGGGCGCCGTTTCGTTCGAGTAATACGCCGTAAATAAGTGATCAAAGAAACACCCAATCAGCTTACACTTTCAAGCTGTTTTTGAGATAGGTCCAGTCGTTACAAGGTATACCAACGTGTCAAATTAGGACGGCATGCAGCGAGGTTTAGATTCGTTGCTTATTATGCTTTGCGATAATAATGGCAAGCATAATGTTGTACTTTCTTGAATGAAACTGACTTGCCAAATTAAAACTACGCTGGATGCCACCTTTGGGCAACTCCTTTTCCTCCTCCGTAACTATGGTAACGAATCCTACACCAAGATAAATCTGTATCAAACTAAATGTGTAGTGCATGTAGTATTAAATGGAACTAGTCTCCAGAAAAAAAAAAAAGAAAACTGGTGTATACACCAGCGTAAGAACGCTCTGCAGATGTAAGATTCCTAACTATATTCCAGGTTAAAAAAAAGTACAAATTTTCTTTTTGATCTTCAAATTGTGAAAACCCGACTTTTCTTCTCAACTGTATATACTCCTGTTATTCCTGATCAGTCCATTTTCGATATTTCATACAAGCTGATAAGTTTGTTATTGTTTTCATTGATGTGTTTTGGGTATGTACGTTTTATGTATTGATTTGTTTTCCGTGTTGTCTAACAAAATGCCAAATAAAGCACGATGACAACAGTGTTCCTTTGCTCAGCATTAGAGAGATAAGATCTGAAGACTAGAGACGAGACAGTCGGATGGCCAACCGAACCGTGACATCGCACCAAACAGATATGAAAGAAACCACCGAAGCCCAATTGATGCAAGATTCCACAAGACCCGGTAAAGGAGCCTTGAGATTTGCTAGTGCTGTAAACCACGGATTCACTCTGAAAATTGTTCTCTTCTTCGACGAGAGCTCCAATCTCTTGAAGAGGATTACGTCTTCCAAAGCCGCTACTGTTGCTTCAGGGTTTTCCTCGAATAGTTTCGTTTACATGCCTTTACATTCCAAAGTGCAGACGTTCAAAAACTCGTACAGTGTCTGATGGCATGGGCAGAGTAGACCTTTCATATCTGGTATATCATCAGAACGCTTAGAAGCAAGACTATTATGATTAAAGAGCTCAAGAGTTCTCAAAGGTTTGGTTAGGATCGCGTGCAATTGAAATAATGCATGTGGGAAGCAAGTGATGTCACAATAAGCCTTCTTTAACCCACTGATCACTATGAAAATGCTTTGCCCCCGTATACAATAGGGAATTCCAATCTCTCGGAGGTAACTGGTTAATTGTGCTAAACTGCCATCGGCAACTATGCATGCGCAGGGTGAAGATACATGGCATTGTTGCAGTCGTTGTTCACTCTTCAAACATTGTGTGCCATTCATGATGTCCGGTAGCTTCTTCTTCCTGACAGCTGATGATACGGAAAGGAGAAGGTGTACGAACTCGAGACAATCGTGCGATTTACCTACCGCCAGTCGCCTATGTGTCACGATACGCGCGCCAATTTGTTTGAGCCTCCTTAAAGGGACTACATCACTAAAACAGCCAAAGAATTATGAATATGTGCAATGCATTTTGTAATCACTTTTCTACCATAAATCCTTCAGGTAATTTGTATGCGCCCACAAAAAAACAAAAAACAAAAACAAAAACAAAACAACAAACAAAACTTCCATAACGAAGATTACGGCCATTTTTCAATCCCTGGTAAAGTACTTTAGAATGCACCTTCCCCTAGACTGGGAATAATTTGTATGTTTACCTGCAACACATTTTGTTAATCGAAATGACACTTTACCAGTGATTGACAGATAATGTCACTAGCGGAATCTTAGTTCGGAAGTTTGGTTGTTGTTGTTGTTGTTGTTATTATTGTTTGTGGGCCTATCCAAGTAATCTGGAGAAAAATAGTGGATGTAATTATCAGGAAATACATGGCATATAATAATTTAGCAGTATTCTTTTTTGGCCACATAATGATTACAATATGAATCAACACAAGTCAACATAATATATATCTGCATTACATAGTCCCTTTAAGGTCTTTTTCATGCAGCTGTAAACAGTGATGTTGACAATCAATAAAGTATTCTCCCTCCTCAACCAAAATCGTCTACATCTGATCAAGCGGATTTTCTTCACATTCATGACTTTTGTCCCGATCTGCTTCAGTATCTTTGGACACAGTGACAGAACTCGGATTATAAGCTCTGTATGCATGCTGCATTTGTGTGTGAAATTTGTGCACGTTTGACTAATTGGCACAGAAAGTGTTAATAACAGAATCCTCTTCAGATGTAAATATCATTGAATCGCTCACCATGGCCTTGTATGACGTCACAATGGCATGTAAAGATGTTATAAGGTCATTTAGTGACATCGCAAGAGGCATCAAGATACAGTCCACAGGAAATGGAGCCTCTTCAAGTCTGTGTGCCCCCGATGTGCTGACCTGAAGAACAAGACGAGTACGTGAACTAAATCGTATAGTAATCGATAATCGATAATCGGAAGTGAGTAAACTCTGTCGGTAGCGCGTCTGCTTCATGATCCAAAGGACCCCGGTTCGATTCCCGGGTCCCACTGAGCAATGTTGTGTGTAATCATACCGTCCCCTCTACTAAGAGGCAAAACATTCTGTCCCTTGGATAGGACATAAAATCGAGGTCCCGAGTGTGAGAGAGTCACAACTCATGCACATAAAAGATCCCGCTTCATTATTCATCGCAAACTGAAAGTGATGTGGTCCCGCCTTACATCAAACTGGACGCCATGGAAGATCAGCTATTGCAGCTGAATATGGGCTATCCAGCCATCTTCTCAGATGGAAATGAAGCAAACAAACAATCACTATTCCAACACCTTTTCCGAACGCTATCAGGAGACACACGCATATTTTGATTCTTCATTCACCAAGTGCCGTCGGTCTTGTTCATAGACCTCTGAGGATCATTGCTGGTAATACATTCCATAATGCATTCACAGTGTTCTCTGTCATATCACACTACAACCCTTCACGTGGAAAGTGTAAAAATCGGGATTTCTTCGGATATGGTTAATAGCATCAATTTTGAAGGGAATGTCTTGTATGCGGAGAGCATGCAATAGCCATACATTATAAGGGCGACGATCCCTCAAATTGAATGATGCAAATACACATTAATGGTTAGATATTGATTGAGGGTGACATAGGTGGATGTTGGATAGAAAGCAAAATACATCTGTATCTGCCTTCACAAAACTAAAACAGTTAAGCTTGACAGTACATTCAAGGTCGAGAGAGGGCTTCCTCATATTCGCCACTTCCCAGTGTTACATCAATGACCAAACATGCCAAAAGTAACACTTGAACGCAGGGACGTAAAATTATTATTATGAGTGAAAACATTACGAATTCGAGAAACGCGAAGTAACCATTCGCCCAGGTACAGTGTGGTAGTCAGGGGCGAACGACTGTCAGAGAGAAAAAAAAAAATGATGCGGTTCTTTCAAAGACCCGGATAAAAAAGAAAACAAAGATGCGATGTGAGAATACCAGGACGTACTTAGAGGGGTCTCCTGAAACACTCGTAGTAAATTCTAGGCGCGCTGTGTCAAAACCAAGATCTTACCACTAGATACTAGTGTTTATTTCAGGCTTTACTGGAAAAGAAAAATGGTAACTGATAAGGGGACATCTTGTCCCAAATCGTCTTTCTCCCCCCCCCCCCCATCTCTTTCCCTCTTTCCCTCTCTCTCTCTCTCTCTCTATCTATCTATCTCTCTATCTCACTTCCATGTCAGATACTAATATATGTATATATATATATATATATATATATATATATATATATATATATATATATATATATATTCATATATCAGAGATAAATGAAATATATGCGTGAGTACATTAATAAGAAAGTAAACTTATTCTTTTATCTGACTGGTATAGTTCAGTCATGATTGTAGCAATAATCAATTTAATACTCTGTTACTCGGAAATATAAAAAAACAACAACACACATGCTATTGAGAGCATTCGGTTCTATGCTGCAGAAAGCGTGATATTTCATCCTTAAATTGTGGCAATCAATAATGAATCTCAAGTCATATAACTACCATGTAACACGATAACTTCAAGTACTCAAGAAATAATCCCTATAGGTTGAATGGCCATTCATTCACGTCATTCGAATGTTCGATAGAAATGGACACCTTCTAACACACAGCGCTCGCATCATTGTACTAAAATACTCCACGCACTCTCTCAAACAGAAGAGAAAATGGTTGACGAAAATATGCATACCTAACTCTGAAGCCGATTTCTAGCAGCCTTCTTTACCCTGATTGGTACTATACATCCGTGGATGATAAACAAGTAGCACGCACTTACAATTTCAATCCACAGAATAAGATCATGTTCCAAGTCTTGTAAATAGGACGGGAACATCAATGGTCGTCAGAACTTCTTTCCTAAACCGGCAAGAATTAAAGAGAGGTTTGTTCCAAGAGCTTTCATTATGACAATTCAGCCTTTCTTCTAAATCACAGTCCAATCTATGACCTTGCAGTGCTTGCTACGGACCAGGTACCAATCATATCGACAATACAAAGTACATGGAACGCATAATGTACACACACAAGAAATGGTGAGTGTTGATATACACAACGCCAATTCGAAGTCACGTGATCGGCGTCAAACAGCTTCCAGCAGCGTCGCTCGTTGTAGTATAGCGCTATGTCGTCTGCCCTTGTAATTCAATGGTCATGTTGTGTTAAACGTTCCATGACCCTGTGTATTCTGGTCTTCATTGTTATTTCACACAGCTTCACAATACTTCGGTAGACCGAGACTGTAACCTGCAACAGAAGAACTCTTTTCGTAAATTTGTTTTCTTTAAAAAAAATAAAGTTATAATTTCATACACTCCCACACACAAACACACTTTTTCCCGATAATCTTTCGCGATTTCAATATGATTACTTTCATCTTGAATCTATGATTATCATACCACAACTTTCAGTCACACAGACACAGACACAGACACAGACACACAGACAGACAAACAGACACACGCACACCCCATACGGACACGCATACACACACACACACATGATACATTTATGCAAATGCCAATCGTCCATTTCACATTTATATCTTTACCTTTTTGTTACAGATAAATTACATTTACCTTCACCAAGACAAACGGAGAAAGATATATAGAAAGAAAGAAAAGAGAGAAAGAGAAAGAAAGACCTAAACATATATTTAAAGAGAGAAAATGACAGAAGGGATAGGTGAGTGAAACAGCTGGAAGCAGAAGTGTTCTAGTAGCTAACATAAAAGAAGAGAATGAAAAAAAAGTAGCATCTTTACTACAGCGTGAGCGAAAAGATGAAACTGGATTTGGCGGCGTTTGCACACAGCATGCCTTTCACACGCGCGAAAGATTCTGTCACATCGTATATATAACAAGAACGCTGCTGATCACAATGAATCGAAAGAGTCTTATTGACAATAAATCGCTTGCGGCTGACTGGCTGACTAACATTCTGCAGGAGAGCAGGACTTCAATCAGCCTCACCCTCCTTGGCTCAATATTTACCTGTTTACTTACCGAGAAGACCTGGAACTCCGATCCACTCGTATCCATTGTTCCCATTTTTACCCTTTCGTGTTCATTGATCTCTCAATGTTCTTGATATATTATTTGGTCAGTACATACTGGTGTGCGACCAAAACATTTTCTACTTGATCGATAACTCCGAGACACCAAACTATTTTGTGTTTCATGATAATCTGTATCTTTTTTTTTTAAATTTCAATAAATGATATAACATTCATCTTGAATGTATATACAAAAAAATAAATACTGTCAATAAGATTATTGAAATATGCACACACACAAGTAATACACACACATGCACACACATATGCACACGCACACGTTTTCCGATAATCTTTATTTGATTTTGATACTGATCATTTATCATGAATGTATGCAACAAAATACGATCAATACAATCATTGAGACATAAACACACACACACACACACACACACACACACACAAACAAACAAACAAACAAACATCTAAACACTTTCAGGACAACTTCTGCTATGATTCTGCTACAACGATAGTTACCTAAATGTTACACCACAGTTTAGGGGGAATAAAGTGAGAGCTAATAAAAACATTTTTTTTTTGGTATAATCTTACAGGTTTATATCTGAAGGGTTTTGTGGCGAGAACTAATCCGAGTAAAATCTACTACACTTATGCTGCGAAATGATTGTTAATGGTTTGTTAATGATTGGTTTCTATCAAACAGATGACGGTCACATTTTGAAGTTCATGTCTGTTGGTTGGTTTTTCTGAAATCGACTTGCCGCAGAGAGAGTCTATTGCTATTATAGCTGATTTTACATACTACCGAGGTGAATGTTTCAGACTACACATTCTGACTGGACGCTGAACTGTACCTTTGTCCGTCGACAACTTTGATACCTCTATTGATCGAATGTAACTAGCGCCATCTTTCGCTAATGTCTATTACCTTTCTCGCACGCGCGACACCATGTCCTTTTGACCAGCGCCAGTTCACCGGAGATGCTAGCCACTTGAAATTTCTCTCCAAAAAGACAAGAAATCTTCATGTTTCATGCGATAGCTCCCCGACCGACCGACCGACCACCACCACCACCATCACCACCACCACCAACAACGACGACGACGACGACGACGAAAACAACAACAACCGAACAAAACAAAACAAAATAAAACCTCATCGCACATGCGTCCTTGTTATCTGACTGTGCAGCTTCTCATTTCTCCTAAAAAAAACCAACAAAACAAAACAAAAAAAAAAACCCAGCAATAATGACAACAACAAACAAGAGACCCAGGGGTCTCGCGCTCCCCTGAGTATCGCAAGTTTGGTGAAAATGCATTACGGCATTTTCAAGAAAAAGATGATAGTGTACAATTTGGGCCCCATTAGGACCCCTCCCCACCCCCCTCCCCTGGGTCCCAAGGGGGGGGGGGGGACCCCTGATTCCGCCATGAACAAACTTGAAACTAACAGTCTTTAATGTATAAACTCATAGTATTAAGAAGATTTTTTTTTTTTTTAAAGATTCCTTAACTTTGGGGGATTTGGGCCCTCTGGGGGACCCCAGGTGAGGTATGGTACCCACTTGAACAAATTGAGATCCTATCCCCCTAGGGATGCTTCCTGCCAAGTTTGGTGAAAATCGGTCAAGGGGTTCCCAAGAAGAAGATGAAAATGTAAAAAGTTTACGCACGACGCACGACGCACGACGGACGCCGGACGAAGAGCGATCGCAATAGCTCGCTTGAGCCTATGGCTCAGGTGAGCTAAAAACGTATACATCTTTGAGAAAAAACAACAACAAACAAATCCAGCAAAAGAAGATCCTAAAGGGACGTTACATTCCTCCCCCCCCCCCCCCCATATCGACCTATACTTTGACCAACCGTTTTTTTTCTTTCAATTTCCATCAACCGCCGATTTTAAGGGCTTAATTTTCAGTCTAATGAGTTATCTGCGTTTACTGATTTACGTTTATATCACGATTGAAGAAGTAGATATGACTGGCTTCAAGTCGTTTTAAGGTATAACGATGTGTCAGCACCATGATATTATGATTGTGATCGTTAATACTATTATACTAATATCCACACTTTAAGTCATGGACACTTTTCTTCACAGAGACATTCTATATACTCCTCGATCTTCTCCCGTTCACGTGTACAGATCAGGAGTTGGGTACAAGCCTAGAGATGAATGGATCTGTAATTAGACTGGTGGGGAATCAGGCAATGTCCTCTGACGTAAAGGCAACGGTTAAAGGAGACCTCCGGATGATTTTCAGACTTTTACATATGACCAACTATAAATTGGTTGTACTGGGTACGGAGTTTCAGAATTTGAAGTGTGTTGGGATGAGGAATAAGAATGTTTTAAAAATTTTTAACAAATCACAAATGAACAAGGAAGATGACATGGCAGCCTCAGAGGCTCAAGTGAGCAGAACAAAAGAAGAAAGCATGCATAAATTCTACACAGGTGAACTTGTCAAGAACGTGCTTTGTAATGGTATTACACTGCTACATTTCTGAAATATGTGAGGCTCCTATGTCACATCATCCTTGTTCAGTGTAATTTGTTTTGGGTTTGTTTTTTTTTTTCAGAATACTGATTTCGCTACTCAAGGACCACAAACAATTCTACAAATCTATACACGGAGCTGTTGAATTACGTACTACATGATGTGAAATTATGAAAATTGTCTGGAATGCGCCCCTTTAAGTTTTCGTAGCTCAAGACATAGCAAGCCGTGTGACACGAGCGTATTGTACTGGCTGACAACTTGATTCCGAAATGGGTCATTGCGTTTCGCTGCAATATCCATATCCCTTTCAGCGTGCGTCTCGATAGCTGCGCTGTGCAAGCTATATCCCATAACAGTGTATATATTTATTCATAAGAAGAGAGTTTGGGAAGAAGCGGAGCAAACGTGGTTAGTGACAAAGTCCGTATTTCGATTTCCGCTTCTCTTGTGTACCCAGTAATACATCATGGACTTCGTTTTGTTTGCCCATGTGTAAAAAGAGCGGTATTACATGCTTGAATTTTGATATTCATCTTATTGAATCCCCTGCCACTTTTCCCAAATTTTTAATGTGCTGTTTTTATTTGATCTTTTTTGTTTGTTTGTTTGTTTGTTTGTTTGCTCATTTGATTGTTTGTTTGTTTGTTTGTTTGTTTGTTTTTTTTGGGGGGGGGGTGTAAATGTATTTTAAGACTTCTACCATACATAGGCATCCTTTTCCTTCGATGAAATTTCCTGGTCCAATCTATTGCGTCAGTGCGTATATACGTCATTTTGCACTAAAATACCTGTACGTTTCAGCCATTAAAGCCACTGTTTACCATTAGGAACAGTGAAAAAAAAAAAAGGTTCGAATTCTCACATTTAATGCATAATATGTATAGTTCAGCTGTATCACAAATCATCCTGCCATATTAAAGGAGATATCACTAATTTTCTCAATAAACCATTACTGCAGAGGATTTATTATATAAACGATTGTAACAAAACTATTGTTCACATTTTGCATGTTTAAGAAACATAACATTGATTACACTAACATTTCTGCAATGGTTGTTTCTATCACTATCTCTCATTTTAGGGTTAGAACTATTTTGAAGCTCTAAAGCTGTTGGGTTTGTTTTTTTTTTCAGATGGTAAATAGTGGCTTTAATTCCCTGCCCACCCCACCCCAAAAAACCCCACCTGTAATCAACCATCAAACAATACCAACAAACACAGATCAGACCGTGATGATGTAAATGAGTTTCAATACACCATTTATTCAAATCATGAAATACGAAGCGCGAAAAGGAGAGGGAAACGTAGATATTCCATAATCTCACATGATAATCTGCCCAAAACCAATCCCAACCCTCCAAGAAAAACAAAAACAAAAACAAAACGAAACATAAATCTTCCATAGCTTGCATAGCTGGACATCCTGTAATAACGAGCCTATTATGGAGTGAGTTTCCGCTATTAACCTTTCTCGGTGGTGCACTGCAACCCTCTACGGTGCAGCGATCCGGAAAATCAAAGTTGCATCTATTTGGCAGAATCGGTCCATTAGTCAGTCCCGAACATTCAATGTATTACATTTCCTTTTTCTCTTTCTCTCTCACGATAATTACAAACAACAAGGATGGAATAATCTCACTGCACAGAATGATATAAGGCTTCTGAAACTATCGTACTGTCAGTCAAATAATGACGAAGGAGAGGTAAAACAACAACAACAACATCAACAATAACAACATCATCAACAACAACAGCAACAACAACAGCAACAACAGCAACAACTTCAGAATGTGGTATGATTATATAGTTTCAATCTGATCGACCTGTTCTTCAAATTCTGAATATTACTTTGAATCTCAAATTTTGTTTGCAACCAGTGAATTCCACTGTAATAAAGTATGGTATCATCTTATTACTTCCAAGAGAGAGAGAGAGAGAGAGAGAAAAATCGCCTTTAGAACATAGGAACATAACAATCACTGTAGTGAGAGGCATCATTTAGAATGCGTCAGAGTGATGAAAACAAAGGGTGGAGATACAAACTGGATTCATTAGATAATATTTACTCAAACAAATACACAAACAAATAAAGTATTTCATCATCATTGCAAGCGCATTGCTGCCGCAACCCCAAGCCAGCTATATGGTGATCGCTGGGTATCAGTTACCCTTCATTTGCATAGATGCCTTTGACCCAATTTATTATGCCCGACCTTCTTGGAGACATGAAGTGGCGGGGAGAAGACAAAGTAGGAGAAGATCAGTGGCTGCCACTTGCCCCTGTTTGGGATGCTGACTTTACACCAGACACACTACTTAACACCATTTCACTGACACCGGATAGCACCGGCGTACTCGCGAGCGAAAAGTTCGCATCATATCACTTAGATTCATTTTTCCCCCTTGAGAGTTGTCCCCTTCAATCTCAGCTGATGTTACCATCCATTCCGTGAGAAATTCAGAAACCATTTAACTTTCCTACGAATCTACGTGTGTCCGCTAGAAGGCCGTTGCGTGTCATACATGTATGTTACGTGACGCTTAATCTACAACGACCGTGTGATGCGGTATAAGCCTGATATGAAATCGAATGATATGGCAAGTAAACTCGACCTTCCAAATGAAGGTTGTTGATTGTATGAAAAACACCTTTTGGCATGTCCCTATATTTTCTAGGGGTGATGCTCGTTATTTTGAACGTTCGTTAATCCGAAAACGAAACAAGGCTCGTTATTCTGCTGCACACAAATTCCTGGTGCCCGTCATGTTCGTTAATTCGGAAAAAGAGTTCGTCTCATCTGAACATTGTGCCGTTATCCTAAAGGTTTGTTATTGTGCAGGTTCGTTAATCCGCAAATGAAAAGACAGTGCGTAAACCTATACTAACGAATCTTCGGAATTACGAACCTTTGTTAGATTAACGAACCTTCAAATAATGAACAGTATTTCATTTTCGGATTAAACAAACCTTCGGAATTACGGACTTTCGGAATAATGAACTGTAACCTTTTCTCTGGGACCTTTATGATGCCTGACAGAGAAAATAATGTCAGTACAAATTGTACGATCTTTGGTAAGCGTCGTGTAAAATGTTGCAGCTACGACAACCGACAGCACGGACTCACGGTTTAACACCATAAAAACCAAAACAAGCAAGCAAACTTGTTAGCAAACAAGCAAGCAAGCAAACAAACAAACAAATAATAATTGTCCAAGATTGTTATCCAGTGATGGACTTTCACGGGGGGAAAAATAAGAGTGTGTTGGCGAGGAATACTGAGCTGTCCAACGTCCGGCGACGGAGAGAAACTAAATAATTCTCATCATGCCCGTCATCGAGTCAACGCGCATACTAAAGTTCTCAAATTCCCCGACATTTATATTGCTCCAAAGATGTGTGTTAAGGCTGCAAGATTGGCGTCACCGGATATCACACATATCCGCGCGTGGTAGCTTGTTAATATTATTTTGGTCAGAGGCGCAAAATGGGTCACGAGAAAGCGCCACAACACTTTAGTATTTAAAGTATATGAAGATAACAACGATGTAAATATACATGTCTTCATTAACAATTCAATTTCCAAACAATGATATATCCGCAAATTATTATCCATCACATTACTGCTGGTCGTGTAGAAAAGCAGACTTGTGAAAAGAAGGGCATTTCAATTTTGCTGACTAGCCATATAAGAGATAATGTGACAAACGAAAGTACATAATTTTTTTTTCTTTTTTAACTTTTTAAGGCAGCCGTAAATACTAAACATGATAAGATTCTCTTTCTGGTTTCTTAATGAGAAATATGTCTTTATGGCGTATTAAGACGAATCTAGGTGCCTATAATTATATTAAGAAGTGTACACAGTCCACCAAAATCTTGCCCAAACGTCCACAAGAACTTTCCAGGCCTGCAATATCTCTAAGAAAATGACCGCACATATATCATCGTGTAGGAGAGGATTTACGATGATTATTTCACAACTCTCCTCGATCCATCCGCGCTCTTTAAAGAATTCGGTCAAAGCCAATCCTTCTGGCTAACAAGATGTCCTCTGCATCTTATGTACACAGCGGCATGTGGATACCCGGGTCCCATTACTGCCAGCGAGCGCGAACTTCCCGCTTATTTCCATACCACCAAACTCTCTACTTCCGCAGCTGGTGCGACGCTGGGGAATGTGTGGGTATGCATTATATGCATGACATGGCAGCTCTGTGTGTATCTACACACTACATACACACGCACGCACACACCCTTGCACCCATACGCTTACACGCCGTTCCACTGCTTGCGGGTGATTTTTTCTTTCTTTGTCCTCATAAAGGACAAGTTCACATTCATATGGATTGAGTGAATGCAGCAATACTCAGTATAACACATCAGTGAAAGTTTGAGGAAAATCAGACAATCCGTTCAAAAGTTATGACTTTTTAAAGTTTCCGCGAAGTCACTGCTGGATGAGGAGACTACTACAGCTTGTGATGTCACATGGGCAGAACGATGTAAGGAAGGAGGATTTTTACAAAATATATTTAAAAACACACACACACACACACACATTCCCTCGACTTGTCACGCTGACATAATATGCTAAAGATAATATGATTCTCCCCTGCCTTCTGAAAGAGGCAAGTCAATTGCTCTCTCATTATGCCAGAAAAGTGAAAAATATGTTGAATTGTCTTTATATTTTCTTTATATCGTTCTACACATGTGACATCGCAAGCTGTATTAGTCTTCTCATCCAGCGACGGCAGTACTGCGACTTTAAAGATTCTCAACTTTTGAATGGATTGTGCGATTTTCCTCAAACTTACACCAGTGTGTCCTATCAATACTGCTGCATTCTCTCTGTTCACATTATATCGGTGAACTTGTCCTTTAAGTCCTAACTCTTTGCTAATTTGCAGAGGGTTGTATGTAAATACGAACAGGAGTGGAGGCAGATTGAAGTCATAGTTTAGCAAGAAGGGTTAACCATACCGTCAGCTAAACATTATTATAGATTATTTCTGCATAAGAAAAAACAAGAACCTTCGTGTTTATATTTCTGGCAAGGTTATTTGGATCTACCGTGGGATTTCGATTGGAAAAAGGTGTTGCAATATAAGTTTCGTCAGATTAATGATAATAGAATAAATCACTTTAATTCTAAGCTTTTTCATCGAATATTGCCCAGTAAAGACAATTTGTTCAAATGGGAAATTTTGAATGATGATTTGTGTATCATATGTAATTGTAAAGAAACCACTTGTCATTTTTTGCTGAAATGCAAAAAAAAAAATATATATATATATATCAAAATGTATTGGAAAGTGATTTCGGTTTTAATTCGAAATATTTTCGATCTTGTAATTGATATCAACGAAAAAGTTATTATTCTCGGATATGATATAGGAAACAAAAAGATGAAATGAGTAAACTTTTGAATTATGCCCAATTCATTGTCTACAGGAATTACGTCAGAGAACGCAATGAAAAAAACAAATGCTTATAGGGGCTGTATAGTACTGGTTGAGGTGGGGATTCATGTTTTTCACATTCCTAAGTGAGATAATGAGAAACCCCTTATGATATATGAAAGAGCATGTAATTTTAAGAAGGATTCAACGTTTATTTGATGAAAATTGGTTTTCAAATGGCTGAGATATCCAAAAAAGTGATAATAATAAAAGACTACAGGCCACCTTGGAACTTTATTAGGATCTCTTTGTTTCACCATGTTTTTGGATATCTCGGCCACTTCAAAACCGATTTTCATTAAATAAACTTTTGATACCCCTTAGAATTGCATGCTCTTTGACATCTCATAGAGTGGTTTCTGAATATCTCGCAAAACGTTAAAAGCTAAATCCTCACCTCGACCAGAACTGTACACACCCTTTAAATGTATACCATTTAGTAGAAGATTTGAAAGCGGAATTAAGATTTTATATCAGTTTGAAGTACAACCAAACAAGATTTGATGATATTGGATTAAAAGAATACGTAACTACTTTGGTTGGTATCACTGATGTACCCTTTTAATGATTTTTTCCGTCAAATTGGTTATGTTGAGTGCCTTTTGAAAACTTGTGGATAAAGTGATTGTAAATATGTGAAGTTATGTGGAAAGTAAAATACCTTAGATGAGGAAAATAGAAAAAAAAATATTCTCATCTTTTAGCGCCACACAAGACAGAATTTCATTATTGCAAAACTTCTGCTTCATGGAATTACCTTACAGAAAACACAGAGTTTTTGAAGAGTATCGTGTGCAGGAAATATGGGCAAATGTATAAGGCCATCCACAACGTGAAGCTGTATTAAAAGCAGTCCACATCAAATGCGGTGGGAGGGCCCGGGCCACAGTGCCTTTAACCACCAAAAGGGCCTCTCTTTTCCAATAACACAATCATTTTGAACATTAGTTTTGCACGTATGTATATATATATATATATATATATATATATATATATATATATATATATAAAATAAATGTATATATATATATATATGTGTGTGTGTGTGTGTGTGTGTGTGTGTGCGCGCGCTAATCAAATAATGGAATAATGGGAATAAAATCTCATTTGAATTTGAAAAATACAATATACACAATCCATCATCAAGAACTGATTGATTATACACCCGGAAGCAACTGTACGGGATCATTCGATTCGATTAAACGGACTTCTTGAAAATCTGTTTTGGTTAGTTGAGATCATTGAAATACCAGATGCTTTGAAAAAAGACGCAACACATCAGCCATTCCTCAAAAGCACGACAGTGCCTTGGTAGTCGTCTGTCATGCCACTCTCCTCTATCGGCGGCATCCCTTCCAAACTTCGATAACGTCTGCTCACTGTAACAGTAGGTCGCCATTCGGTGAACCCCCTTTTACAGGTCTCTCTCTTTTCTTCCTTCGCAGTCTGCTTGTCATGAGCATGATAAAGGGAAACATCGCACTGACATACCCAGTGACATAATGTTCCCGTATTGACTGAACCTGCTCGGCTGGTTTGGAGACCTCAAAGGGAAAAGATTCGAATTTTGAAAACGGTAGACACAAGGAAATCTACTTGTCGGTCGTTGCCCCAGTCCGGGAGATTTCCGTCCAGGCCTTATCCATATATAACTCTGTCATCACTCTTTATTGGGAAAACCACTAAGCGTTATCAAATAGGTGATCGTATGCAAGATGTGGCATCTTCAAGTATGAAATCAAAAGCATTTATTTATCTATTCTGAGAGGGGAGAGATACCAGGCTTACAGGTGAGGTAACCGCAGAACATTTATAGAACGTTTCCCCTATTTTTTTGTTTTTGTTTTTGTTTTAAGGAATCCATAATGGAACAGGTGGCACAGCCTTTTTTCGGGGGGGGGGGGGTAAATCACTGTCTTATCCTATCTGGTTAAGTGCATGTATGAGATAGCTGCAGAACCAAAGAGGAGGAATGGAGGAAGTATACGAACAGACCCAGTCCCACTCGAAGCAGTCATGATTCTGTGACGTCACGCCCGAAGATAAAGTCGCCATATCTAAACATGTGATCCACCCTTTTAACATTAATCTCGCGGGGCCCGGCCGGTTTGCACATCGGTCTCGGAAGCGGAACGCGTATATCTCGAAAGCCGATAAGAGGAACAGAAGAACTGTGCCGGGAACGCCGCCTCGTAACCTGTCGTGTTCCTTGTGTGACGTCAATATATATATTGCATCCAGTGTAAACACTGAACAGTCCTCCATATTCTGGGTTTTGCAAATTGCTTTAAGGATCTTTACAGATGGAACACGGCAAATAGACACAAAGACAGAGAAAGAGAGAGGGAGAGGGAGAGATTTAGTATGGATGAACCAGGGAGATAGAGGGAGAGATAGACAAAGAGCGAGATATCAAAGCGAGAGAAAACACGACAGAAATATACTTTCCAGATATGATTGCATCGTGAAAATGTCTTCCGGTAATTGATGGACTAAATAAGCGATCGCAGTCAGAGAGCCTCAGGGCCCATTTCACACAGGTCACAAAGTCACGGAGGACATGAACTACCAGGAAGATGCAAACAAGGTGATGGAAAAAATATAGAACACAAAATGATACGACGTTTACTGAAAAAATGTATATAGAAAAGGGTTTCAGGTGAAATGAAGGACGGATATACAGTTATAGAAAAAGTAAACAATATTGAACAAAATGAACAAGAAGAACAAAAAAAAAAGAAGGAAAAAAGACGCAGAAAGGGAAAAGAATTTATGAAGGGGGAATTCTTAGAGTCCGAAAAGTTAAAGGGATGGTATAGCTTTGGTTGGGATGGGGATTCACATTTAAGATGTTTGCAAGATGATTAAAAACCACCTATATGTATATGAAATATTCTGAGAGGAACTGAAAGTTTATTTGATGCACCATTTGATGTAAATCGGTTTTCAAATGGTTGAGATATCAAAAAACAAAGATGCTTTAACCACCTTTTATTAGGACCAATTTTTTTTTACTTTGTTTTTGGATATCTCAGCCATTTCAAAACCGAATTTCACCAAATAAACTTTTAATTTCTCGTAGAATAAAAAATTGTATGATCTTTCATGGAGTGGTTTATAATTATCTTGTAAGAAGTTAAAGCCTGAATCCACATCTCAACCAAACTACACCGTCCCTTTAATATTCATACTATCGAAGATCTTCCGTACTTGACGTGGCTACTATGTCTGACAAACGTTCTCCCCTCTGGAAGACCTCAATGTTTAACTTTACCATCATTTGCATTCTTGCCGGGGCAGCACTTATAGAGAAAGGGGCACCGCTCACCACATGCCAGAGCATCAGGGCGAGTCGGCGATGGCGAGTAGGCCGATGACAGGCCGAGTTTGTTCTGCGTGTTAGTGTTACGCTTACATTGGCACGTAACACACCAGACAAATCTATCGTAGATTGCGAAGTGCCTTCCCGGAAAGGTTCCCCCGACTACCACCTTACCTCGTATATGTCGTGGGACCTTCGTGCGTTTGTGACACGCTGACAATTTGATCTTATTTACTTACATCGAGTCTAATACGATGATAACACAAGATGTTGATATTAGTTCCCCGTCTGTATACATCTCTCTCTCCCTCTATCTCTCATTTTTTCTCTCTCTCTTTCACTCTATCTTCCTGTCCCCCCCCCCCTCCCCCCGCTCGATCTCTCTCTCTTAAACAAGAACAAACATGCCAAAGGCTTATGGCGGAGGTGGCAGCCGTGTTTTAGATGTAACATCGAAGTTGCTTGTGTAAACTCTGCCCTCTTCGAGCAAAGTTTGATATCAAGCCTAGATTTATAGCAAAACACTTGAGTAAAATTTAATATTTGGGTCCTTTCTAATCTTTTTGAATCTTTGAAGAGACGATAGTGACGTAGATATCAGTCCTAAACTTTCATTTACTGGTTTGGCCTTTCCCAAAAATAAACTCAAAACAACAGATTTTGGAAAAAGATTAATCACATTCGAGTTAGGGAGGGGACAAAAATTACTAGCAGATACAATAATATATCTTATACAATGGGTCATATTCATAAAATTTCATTGCAGAAGCTAACCAGAAACTCATACTGTAAAAGACGGAGTTCTGTGCCCTTTGCATAGGGGCGGTCCTTCCTAATTTATCCACGGACTAAGTAGAGAGACTTGTGAAACACTCCGTGAAAGTTTGAAGGAAAATTAGAAAATCCGTTCAAAGTTAGGACTATTCAACATAATGCGTTCAAGATTTGGTAATTCCATGTGCTGCCTTTCATACGTGAGAACTGCAAATTCTTGAAATTACACTAGAAACAGAATCATTGAAAAGAAAACTCTACAAAAGAACTTTGCATATTTTTTTTGACTGAATGTATGACTATTGCCAACCATGTTAACCATAGCTATCGATGGAGTGTTTCATAGCACTGATACTGTTATCATCACCATGAAATCATTTCGTGCTGATTTCATTGCCAATTTTTTTTTACTTGTAATATCAACATCTCTCACGAATTGACAAAAAAAAAAAAAAACTTGTGAGAGCACACAAGGGCACAGACGGGGAAACTGATACAAACAGACCAGGTGTAATAAAGACAAGACCCAAAAAAAAGAAGAGAGAAATGATACATCAAAAACCTTGACCACACGACAGAGTTTTGATGGTCGACCAAGCCTGGTCATAACGCCTGTTTTGCGGTAACCTGTCAAGGTAGGGCTCTTTTTTGTTCAATTAAATAGTATCTTTATTGACACGAACACATGGTCACCGTAACGTCCCGATCCCAGGCACGCGTTAAACTCCACATGACCCTTTGACCTAACGTTATCATTAGCAGAGGAAATGAATAATTACTTGTAAAGAGCAAACACGAGTCCAACACAATTATAATAGACCGTCAGTCACAAGCAAATCAAACACAGAAAACGTGATAAAGCAGGCCACTTGGCTTAGTGCAAAACAATGAAGAGAAAGTGCATTTGAGTTGACATTCTGAAGCAGTTGCCTACGAGTTTGTGAAATTTCTCGTTAAGGACTTTGATCGTAACATTGCAGTCTCATCGCAGACGATGAAGGCAATAGATTACAGCAAGGAGGTGAGGGGAAACTTTACTCATATATAGCAACATAACAAAGTTTGAAGAACGTTCTTCACATTTTTGTTTCTCATGAACACTTTCAATCACCTTACTGCCTCTCTCTCTCTCTCTCTATCTCTGCCTCTCTATCAATCCATCCATCAGTCAATCAAGCTATCTATCTATCTATCTATCTATCTATCTGTCTATCTACACAGTTCATCCAGTTTCATTTATGTATACTTGTACATTATATATTATAACAGTATATTGACCTTGACCTTATCTTTCAACATACACACACACACACACATATATATATATATATATATATATATATATATATTCATGTATATTCATATGTAGTAAACAAATCGCTGTAAGTTTGTCGAGTAAAATGAAACGTCTATACTTTTAATTGTGTTGGCCATGGCTCCGTGGTTTGTTTCAAGGAGCCTAAAAGGTGCAAATAGTCGGCCTACTACAGTATACAAAGCGAGCTTAGGAATCATAGTCCACGCTCATCATAGGTATCACCGTATTGAAAGCCGGTCAGGGCATCCATGACTAACTCGTTTGTTCGGGTTTTTTTTTTTTTTTTTTTTTTCGTTTCAGCCTTCATTCGAGAAATATCAATATAGACGCGGTAAATTGGATTTTGATAGAATCACAAACCTCTCAGGCAGATTCTAGATCACTACCATACACGATGCAGAGTAAACGATATAATTCTGTTTCATTGTCTGAAGAGATAACAACTGCGCAATATAGTACGATTTGCAAAATCATATCCCTCTCCTTCTCTTTTCTATTTCTCTTTCTCTATCTATCTCTCCCTCCCTCTCTTTCTTTCTTTCTTTCTTTCTTTCTTTCTTTCTTTCTTTCTTTCTATTTTCTGTGAAGGAGATTATTTTGACAGGAAAAAAACCCTATTTCATGCACAAGCAAATGACGATGTGCCTCTATGTTTGCCCAGTCATTTTGCTGAACGACATATTCCCGTTTACGCAAAACATAATACTGCCAGAATTTGAAAGATGGAAACTACGAAGAATACATTTCCGAGTTTGTACTTTACCATATAGGGACAGGTATGAAGGAGTTGTTTCATTGTTGATATCTTTGCGATCTTTACTTGCATATGTGACCCACTACAACAAAAGGATCCTAAAGTCGCTGATGGGCGAGCCAAGCATGGCCCAGAAAAAAATTGCTATTTTCTGGCCTTTCCTTTGATCATTTAGCTTCGAAATTTCGGCAGATGATAGAAGATACATTAGACTACAAAATTATGTAAAAACAGAAATCCGAACGTTTTGACAGATTTTGGTGTTCTGACTTCAAACATGATTTTCTTGGCTCACCCGTCAGCGACTTTAGGATCCTTTTGTTGTAGCGGGTCACATATAGCTTGCCAATATAATCTTACGCGTCGTTTCATGATTGTTTGAGACGACAAGCAATAGAATACAGCAACAACTCGTCCATTCAGTTCATGATTGTCCTAATAGTCTTTGCAACTGAACAGACCAAGAAATGGTTCTGCAAGTCGTTAAAAAAGACAGGAAAAAGGGAATGAAAGAAAATGAAAAAGAATAAAAAGTGGGAAATTCACTTATCGTTTAAATGTGTTCGGACCAACTAGATTTGCACAATGGAAAACCTCGTGAATGGCCTTTAATTGAGAACTCTGACGTCATAGCCAGGTGGCTACCTGGCGGTAATTGCAGAAATGGAGGGAGCGACCACATGGCAAAACACGGGGGCTCTCCCGAAAGCAGACATCATTACTGGCGTATACGAGGGTGGCTCGAATCTTCCTGCGGGAGAGAAATGCGAGAGCTTCTATCTGTTTGTAACAAAATTTTGCCACGAGAATCAAACATGTTTCTTGAACGTTCCTTTTTATCCAATTGAGTCTATGAGAGATCATTCATGCACCTTTAATTACGGAGTATACATTCATTGCGTTTATTTTCACAATCTTTTTGGAGAAATTTTGGATGTTAATGGCATAGACTTTATTCTCTTTCTCGCTTTTAAACTGTAAACGTTAGCCTGTGCTAAAATATGGCACATGCGAGCATGACACGAAATTCTGAATCTCTACGCTATATACCAGTATTCGGGGCAGTAAATGAGGGCTTCCACATTTTATAAAGAGCGGGGCAAGGCAAGTACGGGAGGGACCTGGGTATTGTCAATTTCCTACTTCCTGCCGTTGCGATACTCTGCCAACAGTGTGTCCAGTATCTGACACAGCAGGGGGACACAGACTCCTCCTCCCCCCCCCCCCCCTTTAGAGTCATTGTCATAGCGCCTGTTAAGAAACATCTCACGTAAAGGCAGTCGTGCATATTACGATCATCGCGCTCTCCGCTGTGGATGTGACCACAACAATAATTCACCTAGGCAGTTAGTCGCCAAGTTTCTTTGCTCCTGAAAGCAAGTCTGAAGGAAGGCTGTACGCAGCTTCAGAAGGGAGGATGGTGAGAGCTAGACACGCGACCGCTGCAAAGAAAAAGTGACTCACAGAATGATACCAACTTAAAATGACACACAGACAACTTCGCTAGCTCCTACTATGCCTCAGAGCCAACATCCGCGTTTGCAAAAAGTTGTTGAAAAGATAAAATCCTATGACTCAGTAAACAAATATGGATAATCACATCAATTGAAGAAATACAGGCTATTGCCTACAGTTTGTACATTTCAAATGCTCGAGATATACACTGTATTCGAGTTTGCACGAATCATCAGTCACGAAAACTATAATTCGCTTGAATCAAAATCGGTCAGGAGTATTAATTCTGGTGTTCCAACGCGATCTTGTGCATTATTAAGCAATAAAATTGAGAGCTAATAGATAGGGCGCAAAAATCAACGCAGTGCGTGTAGAAATACTGTTCCATAAGTGGGAAAGAAAATATTCGATATGGGGCTGTTAGCATTTGCCCACGAAAGTTTGCTATACAAGTAAAACATCACAGCTATTATAGCTACCTTCTTCGACATGATTGTATATACCTGAAGTATACGCACGTATTTTTCGTCTGTTTGTTTGGTTGTTTGTCTGTTTGTTTGTTGAATTGATTAGTTCGGGAAGGTATCGCTTTCAGTGAAGCAAGGAAGAGTCTAAAGCTTGTTCAGCAAAACGATAGTTGAAAGGTGGGTCTCCCCTTATCAAAAATAAAGCTCGTCACTTTTCTCCGAAAAAAAAAAAAAGCTTTCGAATTCCGAAAACGACACTCGGCTCTTAAAGGGCCCCTGAAATCCAAATGCACGTTGATTTGTGTTGATGTATGATACCCTCAACATCACTTTTGCGGTGAAACGAATATCTAGAAACATTCCATATATTTTTAACGATTTTTTTTTCTTCTATTTTTCTTCAGATTACTTGGGAACGCCCACAAAAAATCCTTCCAAACCAATCAATATTAATATTCTTGAGATGACCTCATCTGTCAATCATTGCTAAAGTACTGAAATGTTTAACAAAAGACATTGGAATGCACCTTCCCCTCGACTCAGTATAACTTGCGTGTTCCCTCGCCATGTCTTTTGTTAGTCACATTAATATGACAGAAACATGCAAGTTAAGCTGAGTCGACAGGAAGGTGCATTCCAATGTCTTTTGTTAAACATTTTAGTACTTTAGCAATGATTGACAGATGAGGTCATCTCAAGAATATTAATATTGATTGGTTTGGAAGGATTTTTTGTGGGCGTTCCCAAGTAATCTGAAGAAAAATAGAAGAAAAAATCGTTAAAAATATATGGAATGTTTCTAGATATTCGTTTCACCGCAAAAGTGATGTTTAGGGTGTCATAAATCAACACAAATCAACGTGCATTTGGATTTCAGGGCCCCTTTAATTCTACTAGCTGCGATCATTTTACACCTATAATACGTATAGTATGGCAGGAAGGAAACGTTGCTGACACTGTATTGCTGACACTATATCAAGCTGTACCCTAAAGAAGTTTGTCTTCTGCCGGCTCTCTGAGTCTTCAAGTAAAACAACAATTGATTTTTGGGGCAACAACAACAACAAAAAGAAAAAGAAGCATGGATATGAAACATTATGACAACGAGATTGTGATGGCTATAAAATACGGTGATATTTCGTAGAAACGGAATCTACTCACCACAAAATTAATCGCCTGAAGACGGCTTGATGGTGATGAGTGGACACTATCCAGCGACTGGTCGGTGTGTTGACATCAGGTGTAGATGATACGCCAGGGGCGAATTGAAACTGGATGAGGGTCCCGGCGCACTATTCCTACGGCCGTAATCCACACGACTTTTGCTGCTTCATGGAATGGCTTCCTGATATCGTCCTCTGCTTACTCGCCCGGTAGTCTCAAAACGAGGTCGCGACTTTAGCGTCGAACAAGGAGCACGGAGACGCGAAGTGCCCTGCAATTTCAACAAAACGAAGGACAGATTTGTGGTAAAGCTCATGAATCATGGTTGACCGGGGTGAATACGTTCAAGAAGGGTTAATCAAGCTCTCTATCGCGTGATATATACGTTTGATGATATCTGCAAACCAAGCTTACTTTTAACCAGAAAGATAAAATTGGGTTAGGTATTCCATGTCAACAGTCATAGCCAATAATCCGACTAGAAAATTGCCTCGGCTGGCAGCTCCTTCTTCATTTCCTCAATTGCTTCTTCTTCTTCTCATCTTACTCTCCTCTCTCCCTCTCTGACTGTCTGTCTGTCTGTCTCTCTCTCTCTTTCTCTCTCTCTCTCTCTTCATCTCTCTATCCATCTCTATCTCTTGCACCATTGCAATTTGTACACACCTTGAAATGCATCCCGTTCTCCAGACAAATTTTTTCTACAATTATTTTTCTTCAAAAGATAGTTCTGCCTAATTGTCGCTCCATCGAATTACGTGTCTACCCCCCCCCCCCCTCCCCCCCGGTTTCTCTTTCTGTCTTCTATATCCCTCTCTCTTCTCACTAGCAACTGCACTCCTATACTCCCCAAATCGCAGTGGTTGGGTTGTAGACGACAGACAGGGCCCCCGGGGGCAGCCGATGGGGGTACACTTGACGACGTCTTTCGGTGAATTCAGCCCCTGTGACACCAGGGCAGGCGATCTTCGAGGAGAAACACAAGCCTGGAAATCGGAGAGATTGGGAGAGGGAGGTCCCCTGCAATTCCGGGAATTTGCCTGATCGTCTGTCTTCCTCAAGACATGCACTTTTCCCGCCACTTTTCCCCTTTCCTCCACCCCTATTACTGGATTGCCCTATTAGTCCAGGTGGATGAACTACGATCCGAATTGGCCTCAGTTTGCGTTCATGCAGTGCGCGCATCGTCCCGTGCCACCACCTTGCAGGTATACAGTATACCTACAGTGCGCGCCCGTCTGAGACTTTCAAAAAACCGTCGGGGAAATAATTCGCATTTGAGCATGGTAGTGTCAGATTGTCACCTCGCTACTAACAACGACGACGACGACGACGACGACAACAACAAGAACAACAACAACAACATCATCATCACCATCACAATTATTATCATCATCAACAACAAGAACAACAAGAACAACATCAACATCAACAACAACAACAACGACCAGGGGCCCGTTTCATAAAACTTGTCATCAGTGACAACTGCCACATTTCTGTGACAAATTTGCTCTCAGCCAATCAGATGCAAGGATTTCAGTAGCTTGTCACATCTATGACAATTTGTCACTGATGACAAGTTTTATGAAACGGGCCCCCAGAACAACAACAACAACAACAACAACAACAACAACAACAACTCGATATTTATGAACAATATCGATATCGTAAAGACTTGAGGAGAGATTTCAAGTCTGGCGGCACTGAACCAGATTTTTGTCTTCCGGGTAAACAAACAACAAATTCTTGTAGTTTTTCAGAACTTGATTTTCTTGTCGAACAGCGTATACAATGAGAAGGTATTTTTCTGTCATGACCATAATGACCTGATGTCGTTTCAAAACAATGTAAGTGGTGAAGAGAGTCGTAATCAAATCATTATCAAGAGCCTGTGTTGCATTTGATTTCATTGTTATTCTCAGGCCTTGGTCCTAGAGAGTTGAGACATTTTGACTGTAAACAACTGATAGTTTTAATCTTGACGAGAATTATTGAAACTGGCTGTAAAATTGATATTACGGCTTTTTGGCAATATGCAGTTGTGAAACCATGCCTGGTGATAACGTTTAAAGACCCGGTAGTGTGGAGAGTGGAAAGGCTGGCCCAGGGCCCTGTTTCATAAAGCTGTTCGTAAAGTTACGAATGACTTACGAGTGACTGGTGATCAGTTCTTGTGCTGAATTATGGAAATTCTGGTAAGTATAGCACATCAGAACTGATCACCAGTCGCTCGTAAGTTGTTCGTAACTTTACGAACAGCTTTATGAAACACCCCCAGATCTGATATATTCAAGAATCCCAGAAATAAACTGCGCACAGCTTTATCACTGATCTCTATGTAAGTACACACACACTACGACAGTCGAAAAATCTTGACTCGGAGTCGATCGTTGCTAATGAATGTAAGCTTCGATGCACATTATTCGCTGACGGGCTCTAATCGTGGTCTTTGAATGTAGCATGGTGGGCAGCGAATTATATCGATTCATGAATCCCCACCAATTGCCAACGGTACCGTTTCTTTAAACGGCAGTAATGCCTTTCACAATACTATAAGGATTAACATGATGAGGGCAAGTATGTAAAAGCAAGAAATGTATTTCAAGGGAAGGACAATCTTACGATGATATACGCGATATTTTCTTTTCTTTTCTTTACTGTTATTTTGGTTTTGCATTGGCCTATGTTAATGTGTTTTCTATTTTTCTTGTATAAATAGCACCAATGCCCTTAGATATACCCGTATAGAGGACCACATAAATGCAATGATTATTATAATTATCATTATCATTATCAACATCATCATCATCATCATCATTATCATCATCATCATCATTATCAAAACCACCACAAATATTTCTGCTTCAAGAGTATATGGACGGGGGCATTTGACAAAATACGCTCTATATGTCCTCTTCCGAACAGTGTTTAGTTTTTAGCAGTGATACTAGAACTGAAAGCGAATGCTTGAAGGCGCTGGAGCGTTTTTGCAAACATTATTTGACTATATCTCATCCACATAAGGAAATAAGTTGCATTCGTATGTTTATTTTCTCTGTGAAAGTATTCTGCTTTTTTTTTAACAACTCCTTTCATGAAGCTGAGAGAACAGTAACAGTATGTGACCGACAAAAAAATGTCTTCCCAGTTTCATACAAGAAGAAGTCATTCCCAGTAAAAAAAAAAAAAGTAATAAAAAATAAAAAGATACACAGTTGAAAACAGTAAGAGAAAACAGCAAACTATATTCTTTAGGCACTTCTATCTATGATTGTACAACGATTTTAACAATGAAATTGAAATGGCTTCTAAAATGAAAGGCATTGGTCATTGTTAGCAGTGACAGACCTCGATTTTCAAGTATTCCAAGAAATGGGTTTAAGTTTATTCTTTTACATCATACAAGCAACGCTAATTAGCTGATTAAGACGTCAGTCACCACCATCATATCACATCATATTATATCATATATCATATCATATATCATATCATATCATATCACATCATATCATATCATACCATATCACATCATATCATATCATATCACATCATATCATATCATATCATATCATATCATATCATATCATATCATATCATATCATATCATATCATATCATACCATATCATATCATGTGAAATCATATCATATCTATTCTATCTTATCTTATCCTATCATATCATAATATCATCATATCATATCGTATATTTGATCATGACTGCGTAGGGTATATTACAACTTTGTCACTCTCACTGTGGAAACGATTAATAGCATACGAGTTTCACGAGTAACAGAATGATCAGGCAGCAATTTCGTCGACATTATTAAAGGAACTAATGATCTGGCGGATTCGTTTTAAAATGGCATATTTTGATACGTGGAGCCCATAGTTATGTAATGTATGTTATAAATCAAGATTAGATGAGAGTTATACATGTTATATGTGCGGAATACTCTCTAAAAAAATCGAGTGGAAATATTCACTCTTGAAGGAGTGAATACAAAAAAAAAGAATGAATTTAGAGTGAAATTGGAGTGAATCTTTAGTGAATCCAATGTTCATTTTCACTCGTTTAAGAGTGACCTCAGGGATCACTCCAAAATCTTCGAGTGATCCCTGAGGTCACTCCAAAATGAGTGAAAATGAACATTTTCACTCAAAATTCACTCCAATTTCACCCTAAATTCACTCTTGTTTGTATTCACTCCTTCAAGAGTGAATATTTTCACTCGATTTTTTTAGAGAATAAGTAAGATTGATTACGAAAAAAACCAACAAACAAACAAACACTCACACACACACAAACACACACAATGATGTCTCCTTCCTTCTGCCGTAGAAAAGTTACTTGCCCTTTAACGTTCCCACCCCTCGACCAGTACACGAAGAAAAGAAAAATATCCGATGGGAGATATCAGCGGAAGTCATGGCAAAAACAAATTGAACATACGTTCCTACTAAGTGGAAGTTAGGTTCAATCTGTCGAATTACCGCCGTCTTGTCTGTACCCACATCATGTAGTGAATCAAGACACCAAATAAAATCAAAGGCAACTCTCGTCTCTTATGCACGTCACGTATACATACACACATATACGCACTTTACACACACGCACACACACACACACATGTAGTCTACAAGACATACATTGTATGCATGATGTCTACACATACTCCGATAAGCACACACATGAATATATCATACACATAAACCTAACACACACACACACATATATATACATACACTTGTAAAGCAAAATACATAAAGACATAATATACACAAAAATATACACATAAATGCAGACTTGCATGAATACATAATATACCAAAAGTTGACATCATATACAGTATACCTTTAATAGAATGGCCTGGGAGCGATAGTACACACTGCAATATTATCCACGTATGCGTCCAATTTTGCCGTCCCTTTTCTTGTAAACATCTACATGAATTCTCAGTTCACCGTCAGCGTGACTTCATCACTTTTTCTCCCCAAAGATCTGGTGTTTTCTAGAGATGAAAACACACCATTCATTCTTCCCGGGCAGTTAAAGGTATACCTCGCTGACAATCTAGCAGCGCTCGCAGTGTTGTACATTCATAGTTCGTCGCCTTGCTACTGGTGTTTCACTCCGACATTCAGCTGCGGCGCATAACTCTAAGCATAGCGCACACGGTTTCGACGACTCACGCGCGGACACGTCCGTGAGATGACGAACCGCGCAAAATGCTTTTTAACTCGAAGGTTAGGATCTCTCGCGCAATATTCCTCGTCCAGTCTAGCGGGGCTACCACTGTGCCAGGGGCACTGAGAGGGCAGCGTTTACTAGTATGCGTAACGTTGACGTCATATCACAGCGCACCCACCCCGCAGTACAACCATCACCTACTTGTATACTGCTTCGTTTACAATTAGGCCTACTTTTTTGACTATCACGACTGTTGCTGTCGCTATACTCCTTACAAATACATTATACTGTCTACTTTACTTATAGTTCGTTTATGGCTATCCGATGTTCTTCTTTTTATATAACAAATATCGCACCCTGATATCCTCTCATTAGGTAAATCATGAATAATCATCATCAGATATTTTCCATTCAAGACCATATATTACTCCAATGATGTTAGCCATGCAGTGCGAGATTTCAAAGAGAACAAAAAAAAAATGCTTCGAAGCAGCTAATACCATCGTTACTATTTTCGCTACTGTGAGAACCATGACACTCCGCGTAATGGCCATGTCCCTATCATTACTGTCATCTCCAGACTATCATCATCATCATCATCATCATCATCATCATCATCATCATCATCATCATTATCATCATCATCATCATCATTATCATGAAAATCATCGTAATCGTGGCAGTAGGTTCATATGTCATATGTATAGAGGACATCACACTTTGCTAGATTCTTTGTAGAGAGCTTTTCCACCCTAATCTGCACTAAATTCCTTGAAAGATGTCTGGAATTGAAATAGCCGTCACGGGGGCATCCGAAATGATATGGGCGGGGCATCATATTCGCCCCTTGGCCGTACCAATATCCTTGTTATACTCTATCCCCATAGCCCTTAAACTTAACAGACATATACATGTCCATTTTGGCAACAAAAACGAACGGGAAGATTTTGTCTGTGATCGTGACAGACACACAGGGTAAACGTACATGATGTATTTGTCATGAATAAGAAAGATATATGGCACAACAGTCTGTAATTTTAAAGTACTTCATGAGCGGGTAATCAATTCCTGCATTATCATAGGGCATCAAAACGTTTCAGTTGAGAAGTAGAGATTCCCCTTCTATCTTGCCCGTGAAATATGATCATGTGTGTGTGTGTGTGTGTGTGTGTGTGTGTGTGTGTTTGTGTGTGTTTCATGGCTAATAATCCTACACTCAATCCGATCATGTTATAATTGCTCGTGACTGGATGTATCATTACGGGGACATTGTGTTTTCTGTTGCTATTTTGTACGAGTATTTTTGCTGTTGCTGCTTTACTCGGCGAACCAAGACCAATGGCTCCTAACCTCTCCTCACCGCTCTGCGCTGCGAGCCTAGGAATCTCAGCTGCAATCGACCTATGCATTAGACTGTAGCGAACGATTCCAAACCAGCGTCCGCCTGTCCGCACTCACTCAGCGTATCAAAGTTCGCGTCGCGGATTCCTTTCGGCCCGGCACGCCACGGATGTTTTGGAAGGCAATCAGAACTACGCATCGGTCTGCCGGACGGGTGACGAACTGATCGCGGAATAATTACGGCTATCATTAGACGTGATATATTGGGGTCCTCTAAATGACAAAAGTTCAAGTGTGGTAGAGCGCCTTGCCAAATCACTGCTGTCTAGTTAGCCGTCTTATTTTTGGCTAGACAGATCCGATGAACCGGGGTGGGTATAGGAGGGTAAGGCATGCAGGTATTGGAATCAGACCCCCCCCCCCCCATTGCAACATATCTCCGCTGAATTCCAGTCTCCTGTAACACTTGATCGCAGTCCTTTAAATCCAACCAAGGAGCTTAGCTCCTTGATCCAACCAGACGTTCATTTAACGATATTTATGATAATGGCATTATGTTCGTCCATTGTTTTGAAAGGTACAAGTGACCTTTCATAGAACAGACCAGAACACTTTTGGAAGTGAAGATGAGAGATTATACCAAAGATAGATAACAAGGATACAAAGTAAACTAGTAAAAGTGGCAAGTACCCATCGCAGTTCATGTTTCTTTAAGTGTGACTCCAAGGTCTAGGAAATAAGTGTATTCTCTTAAAAGTTTATGGAGTTGTATTTTTTTCTTCTGTTAATGACTCGGCAGTAGGAATAATATCGGAACGTGAGTGTTACCATGATCCGTGAGTCTTTCCAATCATAGACTACGTTCTCATGGTTGACTCCCCCCCCCCCCCCCACACACACACACACACATCCCCACACCCCACCCTTCCCCATATTTTCTTTCCTGGCCGGGGCCCAACTCAGACAGCTTCCCTCTTCTTCGACCAGCCATGGAGAAAAGTATGACGACAAGGGGCCGATGACGGGTGGAAAGACATCCGATAAGTGTACACGTCATTGTGGCGCTCCTACAAATGGGCATCCAAGGACGCGCGAGAGACCGTGATGTAGCGAGTGGCGCTATACTGTATTATACGAGATACCACAGATGAACATGCCTTGGTCGCGCACCGCAGCTTCGCAAAATATGTCGATGCTATACCGAGGAAAGTGTAGAGGCTGAAAATGGGACTACCGCCACTCATCATTTGAAGTATAAAGGGCAGGAATGCCAGTAGAAGTATTGGCACAGACGGGGCTAACACGGGTGGAATGTAGACAGCAAGATGGAAATACGATTCTAATTGGGCTGAGGCAAATATCGCTCGTAATTACCACTGAGGAGCCTTTGAAGACTTAAGCTAAAGTGTGTGTTTTTGTCTGTTTGTTTCATTGTTCGCCATGTATTGCAAACTTTTTCGATAGTTACGTCATCATAAGATGTACAATTTTAGAACTCTTTCATTTTGATACAACGAGAGTTGAGGAAATATAGGTTAACATGTTCCCTAAAACAAGGGTTTCTTTTTACTTCACTACGGTTCCTGAATAAAACTATGTAGATTTATTCTAGCTCGAAATCTGCAAGGGAAAAGTGTTTTTTGAAAATTCTTAGTTGCTATCTTATTTCTTTTTCTTTTTAAATCGTTTAAGGATTGAATCCTACATCGCTTAAATTACATTTTGAAAGAACTGCTCTAGAAAGTTAACATATGCTGTTAGGAGAAGTACTTGAAAAGGTTGACCAATCTCTTTAAGAGCTGTATCCTTAGGAAAACATTCTTTAAGGAAACTTTTGCAGTGGTTCCGACAAGGATGATGCAGCAAATCTGTATAAAGATATATTGTAAAAAAGTTCTAAAAATACGTAAGTGTCTTTGAGTGAGGTCCATCATTGTTACCACGACAATTAGCTAAACTTGCGGAACTGATTTTATTTGCATCATATCACTGCTTGTTATGGTACTTTTTTCTCTTACTTTCTCCCCCTTATGACTTTCTACTTCATTTTCTTTGCCCTTACCGCAAGCTCTTTTTACTGAGTAATTTTACTTACTTTTTTATACAGATTATCAATCTCTCCATTGCTATACGCATTCCTTCCTATGTCTGTTTGTATGTAAGTCATTCTGTCTTTCTGTTGTCAGTCTGTCTGACTGTCTGTCGGTCTGTCGGTCTCCTTTTCTATCTTGTATATTTACGTATATATATTCTACTAATTATTAAACCTTTCGGAGCCCCGTCATACTCCTGGATAGCTCGACCCACGTGGGCCGCGGGTAGGCCCCTTGATTTGATGGGATGACATGGCGGCCGCTGATTGAAAGCGAAGGGTGTGACGTCATCCTGGATAGAGCACGTGTTTCTTGGGTCATCGCAGGGTGGATCCTATATACCCCGCGACCGACTCGCGAGTTATGCCTTGATGGCTGGGACTCGCATCCCATCAATCTCCGCCGGACTTTAAAGCAGCCGTCGCACACTTTGCACCATAACTAAAGGACAAACTTTTAATCTTGCGAGGAATTTCAATACGGCCGGCACAGTTTCTTTCTACCCGTAACTGTCGCGATGTCACATTGGCGTCACGACTCGTAAAATCTAAAGCCATCTCATTCTTCTTCTTTTTTTTTTCTAAGGAGGATAGAGGCATATTGGGAAGAGATAGTCAATGTCAATCTTTACATCAATCTTTAATAGCCAGTCTTTGCCATTCAGAAGAAGAAAGAAAAACGTGAATGTGATTTTATATTCAGATGAACACGAAAGGATACATCAACCTGTGTGCCTATATGCGGAACAACCTCATCATCATTATTCTAATCAATATAAATGTGCTGGGGGAGAGCTGCAAGTCAGATTCGTGGCATATGAAACAAGATATAACATTTTTGTAGGTCGATTGCTTAAAGCTTTTCGTCAGTGGTAGGCATTTTCTTTGTGTACATGATTGATACTACTCCACGTTAACTTTATTTGCTTCAATTCCATCACATATGAGCATAAGCTGACCAAGAGCTTCAGTTTTCTCCCCCAAATCAAGACTTTTATGAGAAAGGTTACTATAACACAATAAGTTACCAAAAATGAGAAAGAGAAAAACGTAGGCATCTACAATGACAAAAAAAAAATCGTTCCCCTTCACTGTACTTTTCTGTATACAGTCTGTAGTCGTCGCTCATCCTTTAAATGATAACTATAGAAAATTGATTTCCATTAAAAAGCCAAGAGAGCGAGAGAGGGGAGGGGGGAATAAACTTTAGAACGACAAAAACAATACTCTTTCAATCGATTACTCATCTTGCGATACAAATAAAACTCATTCCTCAAATTGAAAGGAAAGAAAAGAGTGATGTCCTCTTCTCTGTGCCTTGTAAACTTCAACAAAATCTTTATGTATCGTGAAAGTATGCTTTATAGTTGGATGATTCGTGAAGTTACCAGAGAACGTTGATCGAAGAAAACGACTGGTAATTTCGCATAGTGGAAACCGAATCATCGATCCCTACCAATCATTACGTGTGGAATGCCTTCAATATGAAATGATTTGAAACTAGCATTGCCACTGTGCTCGAGGATATAAGGAGACTGAGTAAATATTCATTCGTGATGTGTGCGGCCGTAAGAGATATCACACATGTCGTGATTAAATTGAATCAAACGGCGAAGTTTCTTTACGCGGTTTAACGAGATAAATTTACCCTGTTACACGCCACTCCGAGGCGAGCGCCGAGGCGCTGCGGGTCCGCTACCTTCCCCCTGCTGCACAATCAGTTAACTGATAACGCCACGGATTGGGTTCGCGACATTTCCGCTAGTCGACAACGGACGAAAGATGGCGACGGTTTTGTTGTTTCTTATTCTTCTTTTCAGGCAAGACTTTCTGACAGATTGCGTGTGTCTAGCTTTACAACAGCCAAACCTGGTTTTGACACGGGCGAGCACGTGGCAGCGTGTCATGCTATTCTCGTCAAAGCTGACCTTTTGTAAGCGGTATTAGTAATCACTCCAGCTTGGGAACCCCAATCACTTACTCGCACTCACACACGTACACACAGACACACACGCACTCACAAACATAAACGCACATACAGACTCTCTCTCACACGACGCACTGATCATACACATACTGTTACGCACACACACACATCACACACACACACACACACACACACACATCACACACACACACACACACACACACACATACGCGTCATTTTTTATGGTGGAAACCGATGACCTGTTTTACCCATAAGAATTTTACTACAAAACCGAGGACCTGCGTGTCAGTAGGTCTCTTGTCAACCAAGGACTCATTCGTATATTACCATCCAACCGAGGACTTATTACAAAAATACTAACAAACATGTACCCTACGTGCAAAAGCATGCAAAAGCAGACCGTTTGAAATGGTCTGCGTACCGAGGACGTCCTCGGCTCTCTGTGTGTCCTCGGTTTAAATGTAAATTTCGTATGTGTGTCCTCGTTTTACACCATGGGTAATAGTGCACACACACGCAAGCTGGCCACTCAGAAAAGAGACAAAAACTCAAACAATGATAATATGCATGTAGGGTTCTGTGAGTGATACATATCGCACACACACGCACACACATTCACACAAAAATACTGACATACTAGTATGTTCGCAACATACACACAGTCATACACAAACACACACAAATACACGTAAACACGCAATCACATACAAACACACCAGCACAAGAAAAACAACAACGCCGCTTAATAATCCGAATGTTGGTCACACTTTACACAAACACACACATACCGCATCGCATAAATGTCACAACAGTTGCTGGTAATTATACATTCCATACGTACAGACATACATGCACACACAAACGCGCATTTACACAAACATCTGCACACACACGTATGATATTACATATTATTCTAATACATCACTAGTCAACTCAGCCTGTGCTTCAGAACACATGGCCACTGATGTCAAGAAAGTTTGGACGTGATATGGTATGAGCGCCAAAATAGGACTCCTTGTCGAAAGCAGAGTACATGTATAATCTAAAGTCATTTCCTATTCGCGCTGAGGAGAAAGATATCCCCCAACATTGTTTTTAACATGTTGTTACTTTTGATGATTTCCCTCTCATAGATTGTCCTTATGCCTATAAAATGAAGTGCATCGACTTATAGAATATCAGAAAACATAAACGCTCTCAAAGTTTAAGAAACTCTGTAAGGCAATACAAACCAATGCACACATCACACACATACGCACCAAAACGAAGTCATATACACGATATAGGCACTATACTCACTATCCACGCTCTGACGAGAATCGGTGTGCCGCCATACAAGAACTAAGTGTAGTTTCAACGAAGTACCCGTACCCTGTGCCGCCGATCGGTGTTTTTTATTTTATTCTTAACGAAGCATAGCTCTGATCAACTAAATCAAGAAATGATTACCAGCTGAAATAAGCACTGGCAACGATTAAGATCGAGATCGTCATTCATAAAAAAAGGTCTATATAATTATATTTAAAACAAAATCCGTCCTCAAAGGTCAAACATTAGACGTGTTAGAACATACAAGAAGACAGTTGATAGATATATAGCAGTGGGCGTGAGGAGGGTTCGGGAAGACCACGAATGAGAACCCGAGTGGGCTAAAGACCAGCCACCCGACATACCATGGCACTGATACTATCGAGTGAAACTAATCCACCGATCTAAATTAAGTTCTCCCATATCACGTCATACCTATCCGTCTTCGATAGCTCGTTAAAGTCACACAACGGAGAGAAAAAAAAAACAACAAATAAAAATCGAACAAGATGTACTTATCATCAGTAAGAGTTCGTATGCGAGCATACACTTTTCTGGAGCTGTTTAAACAACAACAAAATCCCTCTTTCCTTCGGCTTATAGAACATGGTAGATGTAACGATGGTCATCAAAAGATACTGAGATGCAGTGGCAGTTAGTACTATATAAAAGCAGGCACAATCGGTATATGAATGGATAGATTAAATGAGATTCCAATGCACAATAGTGTATATAAATGCAACAAACACATACACACACACACACACACACACACACACTAAAATAGTTAAACAGTTTCATGTCAGATGATTGGAAAGATATGTATCTCCCATCGAGATGTTTGTAATTATGTGCCACCAAGGAAAAACGATTTAACAACTTTGCGAATATATTTTCGATGGTTCAAAAGAGCTCTCCTATCTATACTTCACCATGATATGTAATTTATTCAATAAACTCTATGCAAACAGAGAGGCCATTCGATTGAAAAAAAAAAACACCCCACAAATTCCCTTCTTGCAACGTTTTACATGTCATCCCTCCCCCTCACCCCCACCCCCAAAAAGAGAGAGAGATACCGAGCTGAAAAAAAAAAAAAAAAACAACATCATGCGACTATGGCATAATCATAATATTTCTACGGATGTTAATGTCGTGTCTTTTGTGTTTAAAAATGAAATGCCAATTAAAGTGTATGTGTAATTGACAGATATCGACTATAGTTTGAAAAATCCATTTCTTTATCTTCGATTATCTCTTTGGCGTTAGTTTCATTTCTTCAGTCGATGGGTCTTGGACACAGGTGACGTCAGAGACACGTGACACAGGCAGCTCATTATAGAGCTTCTAAGACAGGACTTCATGTTAAGTATCTCACTGATGATTAGATAATCGCATCTCATATCGTGTGTGTCATAATGACTCCTATCTCGTGGATATACATTCTAGACCTTAGTAACTATCACGCCTGAGTATAAACTTGGCTCAAGGCTTACGTTGAGTTATTCGGGGCAGGCAGCGGGTTGCCTAAAGCATGCAACAGAGTGAGCTCTTACGAGTGACCTCTGGTTGACCGCCTGACGAAATTAAGTGTAATTGCGCCCTCCTGCTTTTATTACTGTTCACGTTTATCTGCGAGAATTTGCCAGCTCCACGGTTACGCATTAGAAAACTACCACTAAATGCACATCAGCACAGCGTTACAAACACCGCTCTACACTAAAGGTATGTGTGTCTTGGGCGATAGGTGAAAGTACGTCGTTGACAGGGCAGAGTAGGGTGTTAGCTTGGTAAAAGCTAGAGGTCATAAAGAGTCATAGTGCTGTTTCTCTAACCAATCCTTTCGTTTTTCTGTAGCTAGATAAGTAGGCCTACTCTATGTCCTTACGATGACAAATCTGCATTATAGCTTACATGTATATAACCACGCCAAAATAACACACGCATACCAGCATCTATACACGAAAGCAGAAGTAGCTAGAAAGACAGATATATATCAATAGATCGATAAACAGTATATATGAAAAACCAAAACGGCAAATTCAGGAAACTCCTTCCTGCCGGAGGAGCTCGCAAGTCATAACTGTACATGCAGGTAGTCGCACTCTTCGTCAGCGGCCAGGGTGCGAAAAAGATGTAAAATTAAATCCGTTTCTGAAGCAAACGGACAAAATACGTTATATATATACGTTATATATATATATATATATATATATATATATATATATATATATATATATATATATATATATCATTAAACACATATGTTTTTATGTACAACAGAAAAAGAGAGAAAGAGAAAGATAAATAAAATGCACAGATAGATTAAATAGAGATAATAACGATAGATAGATAGACAGGAAGTTAGTCAAACAGTAATAGCATGTTTTGTAGACCAATCATTGCATACAAACTGACCATCGGTAAATTAACACACTTCAGTCCCTTTTTTTAACCCTTGTTCTTGTTTTTGAAAGTTTCCTCCCCCGCTATCAAATAGCTCTACCACTTCATCACGTTCCGTCCACTGCTTATACAACATACAATATGACATTCGAGCGGCGTGTATATATAACCGAGGCATAAACATCATCCTTTGTCCGCTGACTGTGAAACGCGGACTTCGGCGGCTATTTTTGTAAGCAAAACCAAAATGGTTCATTATGATGTCATTACAGAATGTCGTTTTTACCACGTCATAATGGAGTAAGGGACAGAGTGCCGGGCAGTTCAAAGTCAATTTGCTGAGGTAGCTTAAACAAGATGCGACACAAACAGACATAAAGGGAGAGTAAAAGAGATATAGAGAATGCCAGACGTATATAGAATAGAACAGAAAAGAATAGAATAGGATGACATAAACATACATTATAGTAAAATAGAATATAGAGAAAGCAAAAGAGAGAGAGAGAGAGAAAAAGAGATGGACTGACAGATAGTAAGAGGGAGAGAGATAGGGAAGGAAAGAGAGAGAGAGAAGAAGAAATCTATTATATTCACAAAGGTCGAAACGTAAATGGTATATAGAATTAATCGCACATTTTGGACAATTTGATTACACAGAATTTCAACCTCATACGTGGTGCATACAATCTGATTATATGAGAGTTCAACCTCATACTCGGTTCACAGACATGAAGACACTTATTTCTTTTTTCCTGCGGAGGGAGGGGGGGGGGGGAGAGGGGGAGCAGTATAAAATACAATTTATTTTTGGAAGGTCTTCTAATCAATTATGTCGTGAATGCTATTTGCGTGTGCTCCAGAGGCAGCATTTGTTAGTATAACAGAAGAGCTGATGATGACTTATTTTCGCTGTCATTCCTCATTTGTATTTGCCCTTGCTTTCCGTCGTGTATGAATCGGGGGTAGATCCAGGAATTTCGTAAGGGGGGGGGGGGGGGGAGAAGGGGGTGGGCAAAGCAGTTCATATTTCTGGTGCCACTTCCGGGTTTAATCAGCTGACAAGCAAGAAAAAAAAAAAGGCCTTAGCCGGTATTTTCTATAGTACCACTTCCGGGGTTAATGCCTGACAAACAAACAAAAACAAAAGGTTTAAGCGCAATTTTCTGGTGCCACTACAATCGGCTGACAAGGGTCGTCTTGAGATTTCATGCATATTTTTCTTTTAAAAAGAAATAAAGTGTGTGTGTGTGGGGGGGGGGGTTCTCATCCTGTTCCCCTTTCATTTTTCCCCTTTTATTTGTTTTATCCACACACACACAAAAAAAGAAAATTAAAGGGGGAGGCGCGCGCCCATTGCGCCCCCGGATCCGCCACTGTGAATTAAATCTAATGCAATAAGAGAATGAATATATCATACGCATACCTTCTTTTTTTTTCTACTCCACCCTCGGCTGTATAGCAACCCCACTGCGTTTTCACCGGCGCCTTTTCCTCCAAGAGAGCGAGAAATTGAGAAACCGCATCCGCGCACTTGCGAGATGTCAAGCACGTTATTCACAGAATGTCGGCAGATCCCGCTATCTTTGGAGTCTTATAAAGACCCTGTCGTGTCCGGTGAGAATGTCGCATCTGGGTGATGTATATCTATGGTTATCTATACATAGCGAGGTCTAGGCCTTCGCGAATGCAATTATTATGGATTAATATTTATTCTATCCTTTTAAGCCGAGGTTTTTTTTTTCTTTCTTAATCTCGATAGGGTGATCAGCTGGTGATGCAATGCAAGAGAGCACATAATATTATGTGAGTACATGATGTCACTAAAGTTCATTCTAGCACATTCCCATTACTGCACAAAATACACATTGATTAATACTATGGATCAACAACACTGCAGCTCCATGTTAATACACACATACTTTGTATATGCACTTATACTAAAAGTATAACAAACATCCAATAGACAAGCATAAATACATAACATCGTCCAAACTTAAGTATTTCAGATTATATGCTCTCTACTTTCTACCTCAAGTACACTCACACTCAAACACGGCATACACAGGGACAAGCAGACAGACAGACAAAACACACACACACACACACGTTACATAATGCCATTATATATATATATATATATATATATATATATATATATATATATATATATATATATAGATATACATATATTTATATACATACATATTTATTTATTTATGATTATATGCGTCTGTTTGTTCATATTATATTCCTTGAATATTCATATACATCCACATACACACACACCCATATACATATATATTTATACACATGTACTCATAATTATGTAAATGTTTAAATTAACGTGTATATATAAAAACATACAGAACTCGTGAAGAGGCTGTGAAAAAGAAAGCTTCAAAAACACCGAGATTTTAGACAAACTCGAGTTTTTGGGTTAACATCTTCAGAATCTTCTGCACTCTCATCGGATGTGTAAATAAACGAGGACTTGAGCCATTTTTTCCCTGTCATAACGTGTCATAGCTACATGTGGTTCGTCATACTTCGCGCGCACGCCATCCTTTGCGCGCGCGTCATTGTGGTCTTAGCTGCACGTGACCGGAGCAGTTTTTTTTTTTTTCTTTCGTTCTTTCTTTCTTGGCTGCCCTTGGAGCGTTTCGCCGCTCAGCGGATATGACGGGGTGGACTACCACGTGACGTCACTGCCGTAGTCCACGTGTCAACATTCACATGCTTATCAGTCAAGGTAGGATTAGTATATCCTCATTTACTGGAGAAACAGCGATAACTGTCTCAAATCTCTTTGGCCTTCCAATAACATACATCGGGAACGTGACTGTTAATGCCAGTTTGTATAGATAGAGAAGCAGGTTAGGCATTACATTTTTCACCAGGAACACGTTCGCAATAACAATTCTTCCTACCTAGCAAAACTTGATAATTTCTTTTTGTTTTCTATCTTTTTTTTTTCTCTCTCTCTTTGATCAGAACCTTTAACACTTTTCCGAAGTCTTAAAGCTCGTGTGTACTTTTTGCAATCCTAAAAATTCGATTAGATTCATAAGCTGATAAAAAATTGTCAGAGGCAGGTGTAATTCAAACCTTTCCTCGGAATAATAAATCTGAAAACTTCTTTATGATGGAGGGAGGAAGCTATGGATTTCCAGTGAATTTATTCTGAATTATTCTGATTTTTCTCTTTTTTTCTTTGGAGGTGTGTCACTCAAGATTTCATACACGATTTTTGGAGACATTATTCTTGAAACATGCAAAATTTCTTGGCGTCTGTAAAAGGGGTGTAATGACCTGTAATTCTAGATAGTAAACAAATTTTACACAGAAGACTATTTCACAGGGCTGGATCATCTCTGCCCATTCACAGAAAATCAGCTAAAACAATGCCGGTTTGGTTTTAGTGCACCGTCAATCTTCACGTTTATATCTTTTTTCCCTTTTGTGTATACGTATGTTTGGGTGCAAGTGTGCACAGGATTAATGGCGTCAGAGGCATCGTCATCCTATGAAAAAGCTGCCATGAAATAACTTTGTTTCTATTGCACTAATAGAGAAAAGTGGTATTATGCTTATATGATTAGCTCTTCCTTGATTGAATCTAACTCTGATCAACATGAGTTCTTGTCCATTAATCCAATTCTATATTCTATCTATACCAACATCATACATATCAGTCAAAAGGAACATCCTTTGTAAAAAATTTCTCGTCAAATAAGGAATTAATTGCACATGATTCAGACTAAATGAACATCGTGTATAGGGGAGTCGAAACCCTCATATTACGCTGAAGTTCACTTGAGGTAATTTGTACGTGCTCTGAGGTTATTCTAATACTAATATATCTTCAGGCTCCATCCAGCAGTGATGTGAGTTAATGTTCTCACATGCGACGCCGGTTCAGCAGCTTGGCACGGACGCGGTTATTAGGAGATCACCGAGGCGACGCGAAGAGTGATTCGACATCTACCGCAGATCACCCCCCTGTGCTCGTTATGTGACGGTAGCTTCACGTTCATCAATTCTTGCCTAACAGCACCCTGGTTTTGCCCTACTAGCACACTCCCGCGATATTGGTCCCTGGGGAGGATGGGGGGGGGGGGGGAAGGGATTACCACAGTTGGTTGATACTCGCAGTAAGCCCACCATATCAGGGACAATACACGCGGGGACTTCATAATCAATGCAGCTGGTGCAATCGTCATTTTATTACAAGGGTGTATTCATGCTGCTCTGAAAGAAGGAGGGGAAAAAGACAGCTGCATATCACCCTCTTTTGTTTACTTCGTGCAGTGCCCTGACTGTCCAGAGCTGTAAGATTTTGTGAACGTTCGTCCCTCCGAGGCATCAGTTTGCATGGCCTGGGACTGGCGGACGGCACTTCCCAATCTGGGTCACACAATATCCCCCCGAGTCGCGGGGCGCCCGCGATATGTTGACACTTAGGGCCGCTCTCGGGCGACGAAGAAGTCAGCCGGGTTTGACCGTTTGAAGACACCGTAGAACCCGGTGCAGACCTGGGGAAACTCCCCGCAATTTGCACAGTGAAGGACCGAACCTCGCGCCTGCTTTTCATGAACAAACGAGATTTGCATTCGCCACGAGAGGTTTATTTGTCGTCTCGTGTCACAAGATAAACGGCGTCGCCACTTTAGTGTGTTTACAACAAGGTCGATTTCGCTTTTCCGCCGCCACGGTCGAATGTCCTTGAAAGCGCTGTTCACTATATATAGACACACGGGGACCAGCGATTTCAGCTTACAGTGAATCCCTAAACACCTGCATAGCTCATTAGACAAACCATCTCTGGTGCAACAAGAATAGACAGGCAAGACCAAGTGAAATCAATCAAAGCCTACATCCTAGTCTTCTTGTCAATCCGACCTGTCTACCAAGCCATCCGATATCGTGGGAGGAGGTGGGGGGGGGGGGGGGGGGCGGAGAGGAGGGGGAGGAGGAGGGGGTCAGAGCGACAAGAAGGTAACCTGTGTCCTACTTTGATATCCTCTCAGCACTTGGAAACAGCAACATGGGACTTCATGATGTTAAGACAGGAGAGGGGTTTAGGGCCCTCAATTTCAGTATTGTTCAGTGACACTTACTCTCTGAAACAAAACGAGTTCATAAAAAGGTGTTCTCTGCTAATGATGTCACTTTTTTTTATAAACCGTTCAATATCATTGATATTAATGTTATCTTTATTACCACAATAGATAAAATAATATCTTTTCAGTGCATAATAAAAGGGCAAGATATACGTAGGGCTTACACATAGGTAGGCCTATATCTGTTTGAGCATTTTGTTATGTTGCGTGGGTACGAACGCGAAGGTAGTGTGTGTCGTTGTATGTATGCGCGTGTGCAGTGGCGGATCCAGAGAGGACCGCACCGGACGCACCCCCCCCCCCCATTTATTTTATTTTTTTGTTGAAACAAAAGAAATAAAAAGAAAAAATGGGGAGGGGTGCGTGCACCCCTCCCCCCTTTAATTTTGTAAACGCGCCCCCTCTTTACGGTATTCCTGAATCCGCCCCTGGTGTGTGTGTGTGTGTACATGTGTGTGTGCGTCTAGGTGTGTGTTTGTGTGTGTGTGTATTAAAAAGTGTGCGCGCGTGTGTGTGTGTGTGTGTGCGTGTGTGCGTGCATAAGTGAGTTCTAAGACTTCCTTCCCGTAATAGGGATAAATGCATTATATATTCATTTAAATATTCTTCCTCTGGTTACTATGCCTATAATATGAAGAAATATTAGCTTGATGCTATTAACAGTAACAACGAAAACACTACCAATGATTTTTGATAACAATGATGGTAAATCTAATTCCAATGATACATTCCAGTGCATAGACTTATTGGCGTGTACGATGTAGAATAAGTACGTCTTGCCGGTCCGATGGAGGTATTCATTGAGGATAGATTACAAATGATTTGTTGATTTTTTTTTTTCTTCCCAGCAAATTCAATTCGGCCACCATGTGTGACGGCCCTATTAATTCTCAAGGTTTAGAATAGTCTGGAGTAATAAGAATATTCAATCATAACCTGAACCCAAAACTGAGCTACTTGCACGGCGACGAATAAATGAATTGCCCCGTTGAGCTGAGGACATCCCGTGGAGTCGGGTTATATCGTGAATCGTAATGATTAATGTTCCAAACGGGGAGCAATCAGAATCCCCTGACAATTTTTTTTTTTCATTTTTATCATCATTCCTGTAATACAGAGGTGACTAGGCTCTACTGCTCCCTTATCGATAGGAAATTGTATTGTATTGTGCAGTGCATTGAATGTTTTGTGTAAGGATCAGTCTTTCATGTAATCTCATTTGAATATGCAGAAGTCACATTGTACTTAACTTTATTTCTATGTAAATGTCATATAATATTGTATACCTTCGTCAGAAATTAAATAAAATGAAATGAATGAATGTGATTTCGAGTACAAATTTTACACGGCTATACAGACTAAAAAGAAAAGGTGATAAGAGAAAGTTTTGTGAGATTTGACTCAACTCCCTCCCCCTCATCCCATCCTTTACGATTATTCCTCCAGTCTTCCCTATTAAAGATTGTAATCAAATTATATCCAACAGAGTCGGTATATTCGCTGTCAGGTGCAAGTATAACTCTTGCAGTCTTTGATACACACATTTTGCTGAGAACTCAAGATGGTGATAAAAGAAAGACGGACTCAAACAGTTTAGTAAGACTTCACTTATGTATTCTCCTGACCACCACCCCTCCTTTTTACCCCATCTCCTCCTCAACCCCGTCTTCACCAACTCTCCCCTGGGTTATATATTCCAGTGATGATGTGATAAAGTGTTGAGTAATGGGCTTTACACGGGGTAATACCTTATAGTCTGGTCGCCACGTGAGATCCGAGCAGGAGGCCCAGTTGGTATAGATTAGTCTCACTCCAATGACCAAGATGCATATTATCTTGAGGCAGTGAGACCGACCTCAACTCCAACCTCCTCCCTTCTCTCCCTTCCATTTCTCCATCTTTTTTTCACACATGTATCAATTCTGATACAACGGAGCTGGAATCTGACGATCATGCACATCAGAAACTACAACAATAAAGAATGACGAATACGGAGAAATCAAAAGCAGACGTTTGTTCTATTCTACAGAAAGTCAATATCATTTGCAATTTTCTCAGTTGTGGTGGATTTATGCATAAACCTATTAAAACATCATCTACACTAAACGCAAACTACTAAAAAATAGCAATCCAAGCCTGCAAATGAGGCTACTTTGTCACGACATTATTTTCTCAATATCTTTCCAGTTCTTTCCAGAACTCTCAGAGCCCAAAAACGACTAGCGCCCTCACAAAATATCGCACTCCGTTTTGGCGCCAAAAATACATTAGATCACCTTTAAAACGAATAGAAATTAATCAACCGAAAAAAACACAGGAAAGACAGAGGAAAGATAGTGTTTGAGCCTCTTCGCTTGCACAAGAAAAGTCTATCATCACGTCATCATACTACAAAACTAAATCTATTCATTGTCTGAAAATAATTATCAATATCTCAGGACTATTCATACATATTGAAAGAGTAGACCAGAAGACCTGCGGGAACCATCTGATCAACATCAAATTGGAAAGCTGTTAAAGGGACATTCCAGACAATTTTCATAATTTCACATCATGTAGTACATAAATCGACAGCTCCATGTATAGATTTGTAGAATCTATTGTGGTCCTTGAGCAGTGAAACCAATACTCTGAAAAACATTAAACAGATTACACTGAACAATGTTGATGACATAGCAGGCTCACATAATACTTGTAATATTTCAGAAATGTAGCCGTGTTAAATTCCATCACAATACCATTTGCTTAACAAGTTAACCTATGTATAATCTATGCATGCCTTCTTCTTTTGTTCTGCTTCCTTGAGCGCCAACTCGCGCATTCCCATGGTGAGGCTGCCATGTCATCATCCTTGTTCATTGTAATTTGTTATAGATTTTGAAAACAACCTTATTCCTTATCCCAATCACAATTAATTCTGACACTCTGTACTCAGTATAACAAATTTATAGTTGTTCAAATTTAAAAGTGTGAAAATCATCCTTAGGTTCCCTTTAAAGAGGTAAGTCAAACTGATAATGAGTTTATGTGAAGGAAAGCAGAAAAAATAAAGGAACAGGATAATGAAAGTTTAGGCAAATTCTGAAAAAAAAAGAAGAAAGTTAGCATTTTTAAAAAGTTGTAATCATCAAGCCCAAATTGGCAACTCCTGATGCAGTATGTCAGCTCACCTTCCATTTTCCCTAGCGCTGTAAAAAATAAATAAATAAATAAATAAATAAATAAATATATTTGTTATTGATGACGGAATATATTTTCTGCATGCGTCAGGGAACGTGTATAAAATAAAACTTAAAACGATTGTACAAAGGCATACGTTTAAATGGAAACTTACTCGATGGAAAAGTTCTTATTCTATTATGACAGAGCAAAATACTTGAGCTCGCATGTGGCATCACGGAATTGTCTGTCTGTGTTTGAGTTATCAGAACTATCAAAAAAAATTATTAATTTCTCAGTTTTGATCGGAATTTCTTTAAAAATATCACCGTCATGATCTTCTAATTTTTCTGCATTTGTTCACACTTTTCAAGGTGGAAATCCCCTTTTAAATGTTGACTAACGGAAAGGTTTAAATACTGCTCGTTATTCACCTGCTCGTATACTTTTGTGCATATCAACTTCAGTCTGGAAGAGATAGGGGTGTGGGTGTGTGTGTGTGGGGGGGGGGTTCTTTCTGCTCCGGGTATGTGTATAAGTGAAGAGGATGACGCAGTTCAGTGTATTCTTCGTGCGTGTGTGTGTTGATTATAGATTATGAGCAACGCGCGCGACCTTTTGGGTGAATTAACGCGTCACAACAAGACGAACGTCACAACGCCGTTTGATTGAATACCTAGCCAGTGTGTTCGGCTAAACATCATTTAACCCTCTCTGTATCACTGATTTGAATGTGCACAGATTTCACACACATCCTAAGGGACAGGAACTTAATATGGCACACATAGGGTTAAAGATGGTGGTAGCACCGTGGTATTACAGAGAACCAAACTTTGGGTTCCATTGTTGGGTTCGAATCCTGACCTAATCTTGTAAAGAGAAATGTTTTACGCACAATCCCCCTTTTCACCCACATGAAGCGATTCACTTCCTTGCCCATGCTTGGGTGGTGATAATAGCAGTCTCATAAAGGAGCGCAATAAATGAAGCCCAAAGAAGCTGAAGGTAGGGAACATTAAAGACCATTGGGAAGATGTTCTCAACTGAAAGGGACAGATTAAAAGAACAAGGATGAAACAATGGTTTGGAAGAACGGAAACTCCCTTTCAGACAAGGCACGCTCGGTCTCTATTTTTTTTTTTTGTCTCCTTTCCCTTTAACGTGGCTTTCATTCAATTACAATATAATTTTATCGATTAATTCATATTTACCATCAAGCCATTTTCTAACCCTACACTGTAAAAACATCGGTGTTAGATTTAACACCATGGGTGTAAAATCTAACACCGATCAATCTTCAATAGAGGACCACACCCACAGGTGTAGAAAATGTATTGTGACGGTGTTAAAAAGTATTCACCTGGCACTTCGTGGTGTTAATTTGACACTGTAGCTGGTGATATTTTTGACACTGCGCTAGAGTTAATTCATTAATGACACCGCATGGTGTTGATTTGATATTTAGTGGTGTTAATTTCAATGGTATAACACCCGTCCAGCTTCAATAGGAGACCACACCAACTGGTGTTACTGTGGTGTAAATTTGTTTACACATTTTTTTTTCAAAAATCAAGTACTTTATCGGAAAGTTCTTCATCGTCTTGTTGAAGTTCAGAATTAACAAGAAATTCAGTAACTAAGAAACTATCAAAAAAACAATTTTATATTTTGAAATGACACCCGGAGGTGTTAATCTAACACCATGAATGAGCACCGGAATTTTAACACCAGCTCGGTGTTTCATATTTAACACCGGACTTTTTGCAGTGTAATGAAAATATTCTCTACGATACAATAATTAATCTTATCAACTACGCATGAGGGCCAGAGATAGAGAAAGAAGACAAATAAAACGAAAGAACAGGAAAAAGAGTAGGGACAGTAGACCTATATTGTGCATAGAGAGAGCTGAGGGAGGTAGGAGAGGGAGAGGGAGATGGGGAGAGAAAATAGCTACTACAGAATGAAGGGTGGGGGAGGAGAGAGATCAACTCCACCGTTTCGTTCTGTTCCAACTATCTCTTTTTTTCCCCTTAGTTGCATCTTGGTGAACCAACGACCTACATCAGCTGAGCCAATTTCGAAAACGTGAGTGCGCCATCATGCGGTCACGTTGCTTTCCTTTCGACATTTTTGACGTGATATGTGCGCGGGTGTGATGACTTACTGTATTAGTACTGCTCCCCACAAAACATCTACACATGCAAAATTAACGACATCGAATCATTCGGTATTACCCACACTAGTGGAAGTGGCATTTATTGGTCATGGCCGCTGACGTCATAAATGCGGTAAAATTCTGTTAATCTGACATCAGTTCGCCTCTACTCATTTGCATTGTCGTTCCTGTCTGGTGGCAGCTACGTGCACACTGATCCAACGCACATGCACAAACATACCTAAACGCGGTTTGCGTATTTTTCTCGCAACAAAGCGGTGTTGACAGGATTGTTTACACGGAGCATTCGTATAGGTTTCCCTGAATGTAACACACATGTGACGACCAGAAATGAAAAGAAAAACACTTGACGGAATATAGTATCTGTATCGCTTTAAACGAACCTAATGCAATACTAGTAGATAGTACTCTCGCCCCGCTCTCAATTATTAACATCAAAGGCATACAGGCTGAATATCGTATACCTTACCTAGCTTTCTCTACTCTATCTTCTCCCTTACTCTCTCTAAGTACTACATAGATGTGCGCAGATTTGATTATATTCGAGCATCTTGCTTTCAAAGTTGAAATTTAAACTTATAAATTCATCAACTCATCATTATGAGGATATACGTTCGATCATACTAAATCATGCACAACACACATGTCACTCTTTGACGGTCAGTGATAGCCGAACGTGTCTTTCATGAGTATTTCTACAACAGGCACCCCTAATATCGGAGGCCAAAATATTGATTCCCCCCCCCCCCTCCTTTCTGACACCTCCCAATCGTCACCCCATTGAGATTTGATGACTCCTCGCGCTGATTCCACCTGTTGCTTCTTCGTAATCTCATTGACCCTATTCGGATTACAATGGGACTGGGGTGCGAGAAATTGAGCCAATAGCTAGTGGTCACGCCAACCATAATGACGGATCGCGCACTTAATCCTAATCATAACGTAAGAGATCATAACGTTAGATATTTCCAGGCTGATAGGCCTGAGAGGCTGTTAATGTCAGAGAGAGAGAGGAAAGAAAGGCTCAGTGATAAGACGAGGGTAGGTGGTTTGAACCAAATTCATTCGTTTGGCACACATTGATTTGTTTAGCAAAAGTTGCCAATATTTCTCTGATTGGTTTTGAGTTGTTTAAACAGAAATACACATAAGGGGCTTTTTGTATGACTTTCACATTGCATTTTGATAGTAATCTTTGGATATAAGTTCACGATTGCAATGATGATAAGTATTACATCAAATAAATACGTGATATGTTCGGCGATATCTTTTGTTTAAAACACTTTTTCGAAGTTGCAACTGGAATAATTCTATATCATTTAGGACTTGTTTTGACGTTGTTTTTGACGATTTGGGGTAACACTGCTTGTAATAAATCATGGTATATTGTAGAGACTATACGCTATAGAAGAACCCAAGAAATAGTCTTCGCTCGATACAAGTAAAAGCACGTGATAATTTTTGGCAAGACTGGACGGGAGTCTAACGATGAAACCGTTCCAACAGTTCCAACGAATGATATACAAAAATGTGCACTTGTCCTACTTCTCATGATGAACGTATGTCGTTAGATAAAGCCAAGTGAAGTTAAGGGTCTGGATGACTTTCTACGTGACCCCTGTACATGTATTCCGCCAAATTGGATCACCGCTTCTCGAATTCAGCGGACGGTAACTTAGGTTTGGAGCCCCGCGTTTGGGGGGAAGTCAAGGTAATGAAGAGTCCTTTTTTTCTTTTTCTTTTTCTTTTTACTATATTGCCAGCTGGACCTAATCAAAAGTAGGGCGGAAAACATCTGAACTGGAGGTCTGTCTCGAAATGAGTTATGAATCATGGGTGACATAAAACAAACAGCTGAGTGTGTAAATGGGACGAAAGGATGGAAGGGGGGTGTAGGGGGGTAGGGGTAGGGGTAATAGGGAAGAAGACGTACTGAACAAAGTCGGTCTCTGTCTATCGGCAGGGTCACCATGGACATGTTTGTCGATGTAACCCGTTTCACCCATCATCAGCTCTTGTCATCTGTCATAAATATGAATATAATACATGTATACGATAAAAACCTATCTAAAGCGACCACCTGCCGTATGCGACCACTAAACACACTCAAAGAGAAAAGCCATATTAACGAACGTGACTGTAGCGACCACTTGTCTATAACGGCCACTTTTTTCGTCTCCCTTGGAGTGGCCGCTATAGACAGGATTGACAGTATAATATATATATATATATATATATATATATATATATATATATATATATATATATATATATATATATATATATGTATATACATATAAAATATATAATATATATTATATACGTATATATATATAATATACATAATATATATGTGTGTGCATGTGTACATTAATTGTCGTTTGTTTGTGTTTGTCTAATTTATTTTTCTTTCTATCCCTGAACTGACATGTTCGATATGAAAAGGCATACGATTATTCAGGTGAAAAAAGGAATGATGTCGCAAACACGAGAAGAAAAAAAAAGACATCAGACATCCACAGCATTTCAAAAGACTGAAAGGTCTAGCATGGGCTCATAGTCATCCAACAGTAGATTAAGTACAGAATAGAATACTGACGGAATTAAATAAATATATAGAGATGAATATGAACCACTGAATTATCCTCCGATCCCCCAATCCTCCAATTTCTTAACCCACGTGTCGTTACAGAACATCATGAATGAGCGATCAAGATATGAAACGATTAGCAAATCTATATGAGTTTAGATAACTGACGTGCGCAGCACCACAACATAACGTTTAATAAGGTAATGATAAAATTGTACTATCAGATGGGTGTGAAAAAATGTAGAAAACCTCCATTCCCTCACGCGCGTATAACATTGCTTATTCACAAGACTACGCGCACACTTTGCTTTAGTATTCACAACCACTTGTGACAGTGTACGAAGCAAATGACTCGAAATGTCACGTACACTTTGTGACAACGCCGGCGATGAAGCGCCACACACGGGGAAAAGACGGGAGAAAAAAAGAACAAACTTGCCTACCTGATTGTAAATGAACGACGCAAGGCCATTAACACGCATTCCCGCTAGCGTTCCTCCTTCACTCTCCGTTACATTTTCTGCTCGTCTCTGTATACTAAGGTGAAACACTCCTCTCTTTTTACATTTTGGTTGGGGGAAAAAAATCCCGAGAGTACCTCACGATGGCGAGCCCATGTTGACATTTTCTATTTCCCTCGTATTTTCTTGCATTTGCAAACATTCGCTCTCACGCCAACGTCCCGCTCTTTTTGTCATCCAAACGCGAATGAGATTATGCGCTGCGGTGGAATCTGCGATCCCCGCTACTCACCGGGTTTGTTACACTGATATGATGCTCGTCTTTGATACAAAGACTCCCTTTGTGGGGGGAGATGGACCTTTACCACGCTAACATGCGTGGGAAGTATGTTTTGTGTGAATGTTAACACGGTGTAAGAAAGATGGCAGAGCTTCTGAATGGAAACTTATATCGTGTCTTTCATGGGAGACAGATGGCGAGGTAGGATGGATAACACGAAGGCTGTCACGAAAGCACGAAACTGAATTCAGAAGATGACTTTGAAAATACGACCTGGCGGAAGATGAAAAGGGAGATGACCTCATGGAGGAAAAGAAGACTATGAGATTTTAAATGATGGCGATGATGAAGAAAAGACAAAGAGGATGATAACGAATTAAGACGTATTGCGATGATGGTGAAGATGACGATGATGATAATGATGATGATGATGACGATGATGACGATGATGACGATGATGAAGATGACGATGATGATGATGATGATGATGACGACGATGACGACGATGATGACGATGATGACGATGAAGACGATGATGAAGATGACGATGATGATGAAGACGACGATGGTGACGATGATGACGATGATGACAATGGTGATGATGATGATGATGAAGATGACGATGATGACGATGATGACGATGATAATTATGATGATGATAATGATTATGATGATGGTGATGATGATGAAGAAGAGGAAAAAGAGAATATATTACTTAAGAATGATACACGAGGAAGAGGAGTGTAGTGAGAAGAAGATGGAGAGGGGAGAAGAGAAAATAGAAGGTCATGGAGGTTAAAACTTAGCATAGGTTGGAGCTCAGGTAGGCCACCCTTCCTTCCCCCTCCCCCCCCCCCAAAAAAAAAAAAAAAAATGGAACCAAGGCAAAATTATGAGGAAGAAATACTATTAACTCTTCAGCAGTATAGAGGGAACCAGAAAACAGAAGAATTGAAACTTGGTGATGATAAAAGGCATCTTCAGGCTCTCGACTACCCAATGAAATTGGGTTTAAAGGGATGGTATAATAGTATTGGTTGCTGCCCTACGTGCCTATGGCATAATGGGCAGTAAGTAAGTAAGTAAGTAAGTAATAGTATTGGTTAAGGTGAGGATTCAGCTTTTAACGTTTTGCGAGATATCTAGAAATCACCTATATGAAATGTTAGAGATCATACAGTTCTAAGGGGATTTGGAAGTTTATTTGTGATGAAAATCGGTTTTGAAATGACTTAGATATCCAGAAACAAGGTGAAAAAAGAGATCCGATTAAAAGTCGTGGACTGTCACATTCTTTTATGATCGCTTTTTTTTGGGGGGGGGGGATATTTCAGTTATTTCAGGACCAATTTTCATCAAATAAACTGTGAATTCCTCTATAAGAATTACATGTTCTTTCATATTTCATATTAGGTTTCTCATTATCTCGCAAACACGCACAAACACACACACAGAAAAAGTTGGAAACCTGCAGCTACATTTAAACCAACACTGAATACATCCATCTAAGGATCAGCATAAGAGTCAGAGTGGGAAAAGTAGTTTGTGTGTGTGTGTGTGTGTGTTAAAACCACTTTTGTCTGAAATCCCGCTGCCAGTATTATGCAGTTCAGTCGCATGAATATCCACAAACACTGCACTCACGTGTTCTTTTTATACATCCGAGTCGAGAGGTTAGCATCTTGTACGAGGCATTAGAGATTTCGAATCAAGGATTCAGAAGTCATTATCCCAAAGTATTATCCACTACATTATACTACAGTCCTCCCCAATCTTGACTTTGTAATGTGAACATGGCTGGAAACTTCAAGTATAAAACAAGCAAGCTATGGCGCGAAGAAGATGTCGCGAATACAAGTATAGCATTAAAATGATAATTCTCGACCAGATAGGTCTGGAAAGAAAGACTCAGATTTTACAAGTACAACAGTAAAACTTTGATCAAAATTATATCAATATTAGGGAAATAATGAAATTGTGAAGTTTTCCTAATTTGGGCCAAACGGTTCTGGAACAGTAAATACGTGATTATATTTACTCTCTCTCCTTTTTATATAGGTACGCTCTTTAGTAAGTTCCTCCCACTCGTTAGAAAATTTTGTCTAATGACATAGACATTTGTCTTTTTTTTTTCTTTGTTATGTCATATCAAACGTCATGTATACAATCATATTGCATCCATTAGGTTCGTAAATTTGCTCGCTTTAAAACTGGTAAACTCTGCTTATAAATTGATTTTCCTAATCTGAAAGCGCCTTCATATAGGTCTGGTACAAGGATGCTGAACGATCAGTGGGCAATGGGTCAGAAAAAGCGTGGATTTGTTCACTACCTACAGTGGCCCATGCACTCGTTCTACTGGAGGTATATTACTGTGTACGGGATCTTAAAGGTATTGTTTACAATTGGGAGCAGTGATTTTAAAAAAGAATATTCAAGTTATCACATTTGATGCATAAGTGTACGTCAGTTGTATCATAAAATATCCTACCATATAAAAAATTTTGCAATAAAGCCTAAAATATAAGGAGATATCACAATTTTTCTCACAAAACCACAACTGTAACGGTTTAGTGTATAGAAACAATATTATTGTTCACATTTTGCATATTAAATAATACTTAACATTGATTATAATGATTTAAATTTTTACATTTTGTTGTTTGTACCTCTAACTCGCATTTTAGAACCATTTTGAAGCACTAAAGCTGGGTTTTTGTTTCATCTGCAAATGGTAAATAATGCCTTTAACGTTTGTGTTGTTCATCTATATCTCGGTATGGGTAGCTTTATGCGTTTATGCGCATTCATGTAAACAGTTAAGTGGCGATGTATAATTTTGTTTCAATTCCAAGTATGTAGCGGTGAAATAAGCTGCAAAATAGGAATATGCCCAGTCGGGCGTTCCGTCAACTCTGTTATAAAAACACAACGATTTCATTCCATCGATATCCAAGCCAAAATATTCATTCCAAGTATTGATGGATGAATTATCACTTTGGAATGTGATGGCAGAGATAGAGAAAGGAGAGAGAGAGAGGGGGGTGGGGTGAGGAGAGCTGTTGTTTAACAATCCCATTCTACAGTATCGATTCAATGACAGATGATTGCTAGGATGGGGGCGTTGTGAAACGTCCCCTAATTATCACCAGTAATCTATTATCCTACTTTCACCATATCGACGCTGTTTCGCACCTGCATGCTTATGAAGCCACAAGCGCGGGCAAAAACAATAAGTGGCTCTACATGTATCAGCATCAATAAAACAAACAGGAGCAACTAAAGCACAGAAACAACGTAACAATGACAACCGGCTTATATCGCTATACAAATGGCGAATATTATGTATCTTTGTTAGAATACCTTTCACAGCTTTAAGGCGGTTGGAATGAAACCAAACTATCCATGTCGATGGAGTGGATGGAGCAATATTAATAGAACACCTCCCTGAAGTTTGATGAAAATCTGACAATTCGTTAACAAGTTATGGATTTTCAAAATTTTGGTGCAGTCATCCCTTGATGAAAAGACTATTACAGTCTGCGACGTCACGTATGTTCAAGGATTATATGTATAAAGATAACAGAAGAAGAATTCCACAAAATTCTTTTTTTTTTGAAGCGTAGAGTACACATTTTCCTCGACTTGGTGCTGACATGATTATCGTCATTCCCCCTGCCACTTTCTGAAAGAGGTAAGTCAAGTGCTATTTCACTTTATTCTAGAAAGGTGAAAATAAAATGGGTGAATTTTCTTTCATGTTCTCATATCGTTGTCCAAACATGACGACACAAAGCGTCACGCTTTATTTCCTCATTTTACATATTCATATATCTACATATATATCGGTTTCATTCTCCTTTAATTTACTGGATGATTTCCGCTAGCGTATTACACCAAAGTGTATCGTACAGTGAGGGTTAGCCTATGATGTGAGCTGCAAACATAAACTTATGCACCCCCCCCCCCCCCCAGCACACATGCACAAAGAATGCATAAAAACCGTAGCGTCAAATAAGAAAAATAAATCAAAGGAAAACAGATTGAAAAAAAAATGGTCAGTATACATCTATTAAGGTGTAGGGCCTATAGTATGAAAGTAAAGTCGAGAGCCCACTGTAACACAAGGCTTGTGGTTACTGTAGATTCCAACGGAAGTATTCATGATTACCTTATTAAGAATATAGATACAATACAAGGGAGAATAGAAGGACACGCATATTTGACCCATGCTAAAAATTTCAGTTCAGTAAAACTTGTTTCTCCATTTTTCTATTTCCGTATTTTTTCCCTTATAAAAGGACCAAATATAGAGTTGCGAGGAAAATGACAAATTTAAGTGACGAGCGCTGGAGGAGGATAATTTTTACCCCCTCCCTTGTATCCCCTGCCCTCGGGTACTGACGGGCGTAGTAACGAGTGACTGTCCGGTCACGGCGTACAGGTGGCACAAGGCCTCGCTGAGCTTACAGCCATATACGTAGTCCGTCCACTAATGTAAGTCAAATTGGGCAAAGGGTAATTGTACAAGGCACCAGTCATATTCAATCAGGCGCTCAGTTGCCGATTGGACGGAGGACCTGGCGGGGTAGCAAATGAGTAAAAGGGGGGGGGGGGAGCAGTAGAAGCCCCCATGCAGTACTTCGGGGTAGCAAACTGAATAATTTCAAGTTTTGCTGTTACTTGATTTTTCCTGTTTTTGCCTGTGTGTTTGTAGGATGTGGGTTGTTTTCTGTTTTGCTTGTTTGTATGTTTGCTTGTGTATTTTTTGTTATTTTTCATATTTTTTGACATATCAGTTTTCGATTACCGAGAGATAAATAGTAATTAGGTATTGATGTCGAATAAACGGACGTTGTAGTACGTGTACTCCTCTATTATATATGTAATTGGGGAAGGAGAGCGATCTACGTATAGTTAATACCTGTACTTTCATTCAATCTGTACAGAAGGAGATGGGTTAAAGTTTGCCGATTTGAGAGAGCGACGGAGACTTTGCTTAACTCTGTTGCCAGTCTAAGAATCAGTCAACGATATAGCGATTAAATGGTTTAAATTCTGCGACCAAAACAAATATGTTATGCATGAACAAGAAAGCAATAATGTTATCACAAGATTTCATAAGCATATCCCTTGTCCGTATAGGTTGGAATAATGATAATGTACCATCTCGCTAACTTACGCTAACTTACGCTAAATAAGATTTTTAACATTCATCTAGCATAATGATCACGTATACGTCTGACTGTTTTGCTCGATTTTTTTTTTCGGTTGAGTTGAAGTTGTACTTGCTCCGTAATCATGGCTTGAAACAAGCATTAGTTCAAACAAGAGTCGTTCTCAAATTTCATGAATCCTTTCCTTGGGGGATTTCAAAAGCATTGGTTCTATATGACATTTTGGTAATGTTAATGAAATAAAGGAAGAAAGAAAGAAAGAATAGATGAAAGATAAAAGATGATCCTATTATTGATCGGAAAACACCAGCTATGCCATACCCGTATTCATCTAATGCTGGTCTTTTGATAATTGTGATTCTTTGGGAGGTACGGAAAATAACATGGCTTGTCAAGACATCCACCCGTGGGCAATCATTGCTACTCACTTGTAGTGCCCAGGAGAACGATGACATGGATTGTTATAATACTTCTAATGGTATGTAAAGACTCGATACAGATTGCATTTTGAGAAACAAACCCCAGTACAAATCAGATCATAAGTGACTTTTCATAACGCCCACAAGTGCCAAAAAGCTCCCTTCTAAATCTCACAATTCATTGTAGCCCACATGCTCATCATTGTGTTAGTATTTGGTATCCATGTTGGTCGCTTTTTCACAAAGCTAAATTTAGCAACATTTTGCGTTAATATTCACACATGATTCTTTTATCCTGCAATCCCGTGATGAAGATGGAAGTTATTTTCATTGCTCACTAAATTATTTGATTCCATTCCAGGCTAGTCATTTCGATAATGGATGCTCCGCAACAAAAAAGAAGTGAAGTTAATCGCATGATGTGCAGGGACCTGGGGAGGGGAAGTATTTGAAATGCGTAGAAAATATCTTTTACAAATGGGTTTCAATCATTTTTTTTTAATGTGATGGATAACTGGTAGATGACACAATACGTGATATGTAACAAAGAATGAAAGAGATCATGTGGCTTGGTGACTGGATTTCAGTCAACCGACTGCTGCCAGAGGCTCATGTTCTCATAATACCATAAAAGCGAATGTGTATACTGATAATTACATCAGATTTTACTTAACGTGTGATTTTTTCAAGATATATTAATTTGTTGACCTAACGAAAGTATTAGAACGGTTGTTGTACGATGTCTTTTTCGGAGATCCTTAAAGTACAGCATTTCATATTAACTGAGGGAGGGTATAGTCTTGAGCGATGTAAATGGTTTGGTTAGCTTTGGCTTTATTTCTGTATTTATCTTTCTCCAAGTAAAGTGACAAATTAATTTACATTGATACAAAGTATGTAAAAATAAAGTGAGACGTGCAAATCAGTACAGTCTGTACAGGATTTGTTAATTTCGTATCAACACTATGACATACATGAAAATAGCAAAATTATAATGCATAATCATGATGCAAGAGAGAAAACACTGGGACCGTCATCATAAGCAAAGCTTGATGAGGCCCTACCATATACATTTACATTATTCTACTTTATTTCTATTTTTATAACAAATAACACTTCAATGAAAATTTGCGGGAAACCGAAGTGATAACTGAGATCATGATTTCACTTTTTTAACGGATTTGTTCGTTTGTTTGTTTTGTTTTGTTTTGTTTTGTTTTGGTTTTTTTTTATTTATTCACCGTAAAATCATAAAAATAACAATGATTCAATACAACTGGGATGTATCACTGAAGGAAAACGAATGGATTGCCCTGCTCAGCTCGACCTTCGTGGCTGTGCTGGTCTTCCGAGGGGTCCAACTTCACATGAAAAATTACAATAGTCGAAACTTCATACAGTAAAACTAATTATGCACACACTTACTTACACATAATAATATGATACGAACAAAAAAAAATTGATACATCAGTACAAAATCAACTAAAACAACATTACAAAAAAAAAAAACGCTTGTGAAAATGGTACCCCCCCCCAATACCGACTACCAATATACCTTCCCCCACCCTCAGCCCTCCCCATATAACATAATCATTAACATAATACAGAGATACGTGATCATTATCATAACATCCAGTGTAACACATAATTATTTATTGCTTTCTTATAAGGAATTATACGATGATGAAGATATTATATCCAAGGAAACAGTATTGCACATTTCGGTGGTTGCCTTCAACCCAAACGATCATTCTTCTTTTTTTTTTTTTTGACTGACACACATACAAACACACACACACACGTTCTTTTTTTTTTTTTACTAGGGCCTTGTCGTAGACTTTTGTTCCTATCAGTCAAGCTTTCCATGGCTCACTATCTCCCTTTAAGAGGGAGTGGCAGGGGTCCTATATACGGACACCATCCGTTTTCTCCCTAGACGTTTCCGCCTCTCATACCTGTCAAAGCGATGATCGACGTGCCGAAGATGAATAGATCGACGTTTACATTTTCATCTCCAGGTTTTGATCTACCAAGGATGTCCTTGATTCTTAAGAAAGTCAAATCTTTCCATCTATCTCTCTCACTCTCTCTCTCTCTCTCTCTCTCTCTCTCTCTCTCTCTATATATATATATATATATATATATATATATATATATATATATATATATTGCTATTGTTCTCTCAGTATCAACACTTGAGAAAGGGCGGCGAGACGCTCGAAAATTTGTGTGAAGAAATAAACCGTTGGTGAATACAGCATGAACTTTGTTGCAGCTTTGTTACTTATAATAATAATATGATATATATCTATACAGTATATATACTATATAGATATATATCACATTATGATATCATAGCTATAGCGACACAGAAAGAAAGAAAAAAAAGAAAGATAGGCAGGAAAAGTGAGTACAGACGCTATTGAAACCTTAACCTGCATTTGAATTTGGAGAATTTGGCAGGCACCATAAACATCTTTTCAAGTGAGGTATTTTTCGAAACTGTATAGCATGCAGTATATTAAGAATGAATTGAAGTCTTCGGATATGTCTGACATGCCACAGGCAGTAAGTGATGATCTGACTTGGTCTGCGCACACTCGCTCCTGTTCATTGTGTATTCACTTGTTTCCGGTCCCATTGATTGAGTAGGCTTGATTACGCGAGGTGAACGGAAGGAGGAGGGTTGGGACTAATGATTTCAAATATCGATAATTGTGACGGGGGTATTGAAGACGCCCTCTTCTGCGAAATTTCAACATTTTTAATATGCCAATTCGGAGTTGCGTTCCATACGCTTGGGCAGAGAGAGTGGACAAATGAGAAACACGACAGATTGAAACACAAAGTTGTATTAAGTTATGTCACAGACAACGCTTGGACGGTTTCTTTGTGTTGCAGTGAAAGAATATTTGCTAAACATTCAAAAAAAAGTTGGACTGTGTATGTGGGTCACATCTGTTTTGCAACTGCTTTCTTTAGAGGGTTTGCGAAATATAAGAAGCTCCCAAAAACTATCAAATTATTACTGGAGACTAACATAAAGACTGAAGCAAAAAAACAACTTAAGAACACAATTAACAATGGCGTTTGGAGTTTGCTTAAAATTTTGAACTGAGATTACAACGTACTATGACATAGTACAAAATCGCACTGTACTAGTAACTCGAGATTTGATTTGATTTGATTTGACTGATTGATTCCTTGTATGGCATATCACTTTACAATTCCTTATTTGATTTTCAGCAATATCATCAAACAAAATACTAGTATATCCGTAGGCCCCTATATGGTATATTACACACAATGGCTTTTCCTACAATTTCAACAATTTTCATTACATATACGTATGTGACATAATTACATGCGTTATAAATTACCACACAGGGCGGTTGCTATAAGCTAAAAGCTTGACTCTTTGGTAACCGATGATACATGACATTTATACAATAAACAAGGGGGTCCAACATGATCGATTGCGTTCAGTGGCACAGTGTTGAATATGGATTGACACATGTATGTATAAGCTGTGTGAAAAGGTAAGATATAGAGGAATAGAGTGAGAGAGGTAGATATAGATGGATAGATAGATCAGATAAATACAGTAGTATAGATAGATACAGATCAATTAGATAGATGATAGATAGATAGATAGATAGATAGATAGATAGATAGATAGACAGATAGATGGATGGATGGATAGATGGATAGATAGATCGATATATAGATAGATACATACAGATCAATTAGATAGAGGATAGATAGATAGATAGATAGATAGATAGATAGATAGATAGAAAGATAGATAGATAGATAGATAAGATAGATAAAAAGATTAGATAAAGACAGAGGGTAGATAGAGAGGGAGAGAGAGGGCATATAAAGACAGAATGCACATCTCAGGGCGCCACTTATCGATTGAATGCCTTTACTCGAGTTACAGGCACGCCGCGCGAATTATACAAGCCAGCTCTGTCGACTCACACCTTCGCAGCGATAAACATTGCTCTGTACACAGCGAGTTGGCGTCATATTCGCTTTGGCATACATGTATACACCTGTTCTGTACATAATCAGTCACTTTTGACAAATGTAGGGAGGAGATGGGGGAGAGAAGCCAGGAGGATTGGGGAGAGAGGGAGAAGAGATAAAGAGGGTGGGGTGGAGGTAGGGAGAGTCGGAGAGAGAGAGGAGACGGAGTGGTAGAATATAGACATTTTTTTTTTTAAAGTGGCAGAAACGTACAAAGTCATGACGAGGTGATATATATATTCGGAGACACGAGTATTGGTAGTCTTACAGTGAACTTTAATAAAAGATTAACCAGATCAATTACATGACATGTGCTTATTTATCTACCTATGTGCATAAACATGTGCAATTTACCTACCTATCTATCTACCTGCCTATCTATCTATCTATCTATCTATCTATCTATCTATCTATCTATCTATCTATCTATCTATCTATCTACCTACCTACCTACCTACCTATCTATGTATCTATTTTTTTTCTCTCTCTCTTTATCTATTTGAATAGATATATATTTCTTCTTCTGAACATTTTTTTTTCAGATCAAACACAAGGGAAGAAGGAGTAAAATGAACAGACTTTTGACAGGGATAAGGCATTCAGTGGTATTGAAGAGCTCAATGACAATTCATAGAAATGCACGCATGAAGTATATATCAAAGAAACGGGAATTCATTTTTTCTCCTCATACCCCTCGTCTTTTTGCCGTCTGTTACGCGACCCCAATGCCGCGACCCGTGCTAACTAGGTGTAGGCGCACTGGGCCGACCGAAAGCTGGTGGTATTGATCTGGGGTAAATTAATTAAGGCTATACTTAAAACAGGGAGAACTATATGAATGCACACGTCCACACTGAGCCAGTATTGATCAGTTTGACATGGTGGCAACCTCGGAAGGCTGGGCTCATTAACGAACGTGGTTTATTGAACTGAAAGGCAAAGAATGTGATGCGTGTATGTGTGTGTGTGTCTGCGTGTATATGTACGTGTGTGTGCATGTGTGTGTTTAATAAATAAACGTTTGAGCCATCCTTTGCGCAATCGTGCAATGTCCGTTAATGTATTGGGCATAAATTCCCCAACGAATTGCTTAAAGACCACATTACCCTTTATGAAATCGATACTTTAAGTTGGTGTACATCGCGAAATTGCCAAAATTAGGTGTATTTGCTGATATCTTGTGATTTCCCCCGCAAACGCATATCTATGTAGTTTTATTTCAATAAAGTTGCTATGGACATGTTTGAAGTGAGTGGTCTTTGAACAACAGCCAGTTTCACAAACGATTATTGTCCATCAATGTTCACAGTGCATATTGCTACTTAAAGTTGATTACTTCAGTACTCATAACAATGTATCTTTACTATAAGGTTTCAGTTATTGTTGTTTACTCTGTTCAATTCATATTGTCTTGTTTACATTATATCTGTCACTGTAAAGAAAGTGAGATGTCTGTTCTTGTCAAAGGAAAATGGAAATAAATTTGAACTTAAACTTAAACTAATGATATACTCACAGCAGGAAATGCGTAAATAAGCATCCATGTGATGGAGGTTATACGCGAACATTATGGGGAAAAGGGAATGGGGTGGGATGTGAATGTATCTGTGGGCACGCTGGTACTGCAGTCATGGCAGTGGAACACCTTTGACAATTATTACATCAGTTATGCAAGGGATGTTCTATTCTAGAAGGTTCCATGGTCGGTCCACCAATGTTATCACTAGTTTTCCTCTTTTCCTGTTGATTCATTTCCACTTACTTTTGAGCGTTATCATGTTCAGAATAAACTTCAGAATAAACGCAAAGAGGCGATTTTATAGCACAACAAGGAAATGATATATTGTTATAAAAATAGGGCATGTAAGATTATTATTATCACCATGGTCGACCACACTAAATACCCATTCTAAAATGCAAATGCTTCACAGTACGCACGCAAACATGCAATAATCTTTGAAATAAGAACATTTTGTCGTGGTGCGTGTTTATATGTTGATCGTTATAATTTTGTTGGTGCCTTTTCCTAGATAACTGCGCAAACACACGCATATAAACTTTCATATTGTTCAAAAGTCACTTTTTGTTGTATACATTTTTACTCAAAAAAAATAGATAAAATGAAATGTAATATAGGAGGCCTACTTCGGTATGTATCATATTATATATATATATATATATATATATATATATATATATATATATAAAGGAGGCCTACTTCGGTATGTATCATATTATATATATATATATATATATATATATATATATATATATATATATATATATATATTGTATATACATCATATACCTGACTATACTATACAATGTGCTTGTATAAATTCGAGTGGATGGAACCGTAAGTTTGAAAATGAGCTGTTTTGAACATGGAAAATAAATTGAATTTAGACCATCACATTCACGGCTAGGTATGAGCCTAGCCTTGACATTTCGTTTGCAGAATTAAGACACAGGTTTTGAATATTTCTTGGAGCCGAGAGAGATGGTGGGGGAGGGGTGGAGAGAAGAGAAAAAAATCTAACAGCAGAGACAGTCAGTGAGAGAGAGGGGGTGGGGTAGAGGGAGAGTGTCCATTTCGCAAATAATTTGCACTTTGCCACTTCTTCGTCATCCCCAAAGTAGGTCAGTTAAAACGGCGAGTCTGAATACGCAAATGTAATTACGGCGCCCCGTCACCCACCGTACTACTGGAGAGAGCTGCCGTCGAGCGTGTTTTGCATGGTCTAATTTCCGATTCTTGCCGGACGGTTGTGCACGTTTCCGAGTCATACAGGAATTACGCTAAGCGCAAACTTCCCCCACTCCACAACTCCCCATGAGTGAGGCTCAGCCCAAAGTCTGGTAATTCTCATGTCAAGCCAAATCTACGACTACTTTCACACCCATCTCATACCCAAAACTGACCAAATAAAGAAAAAAAAGATGAAAAGAAATTAGCTTCATGACCCTAAAGATTCCTCTTATGTGACTGCTAAACGAGCCGTCCTATCAAAATAAGACGAAATGAAAAGAAAATGAATATAGAAATGGACATTATGTTTGCAAAATAATTCCTTACATTATGTAGAGCGTTTTTCGAAGCCCCAAACTGTTGATGTCACACTACTGTCAATCACAGTACGTCCCTCTCCAAACAGATCTTTGGAAATGAGATTGACTTTGCTCTGCAATATTTTTTTATTGTCAACGGGTTTTGACCATTATGGTTTCCAAGGGTATAGTAGCTACCTCTCCCTCGAATCTTTCTGTTTCCGCCATAAGTATTTCAGACAAGTTTGTGTTGTACAATAGTTCGTGAAAATGTCTCCTGAAAATGAGTTTATTGATTCTTTCAACTCTTGTTTGATTCACTCCATCTCGCTCAATGCCTCCTCCGTTCTCTGAAAGACAAATAACAATTATTAAGCCATCTGACAAAGTTAAAACAATGAACTTGACGTTTTAACCACGAACGTATGATACACAGTGTTCACCGTATGAACCATGAGCTGGAAATACGCAATGCTCCTCTAAACGTTGGCCAGTCCATTTCTGTTACAGAACCACACGATGTTGGGAACAAATGTACATTACGATATACCTTTAATCCTTTCCGGCTCACTTCTTCAAAATGTCATCGGTATTGCAAGTAAACATGCGGATGATGGTAGCGACGGAGTCAACTTTGCATACAGTGCACTCCCGTTACAACGAACACGGTTATAACGAAATGCCGGTTACAACGAAGTAAAAATTCAGGCCGCAGAATCATCCGCTCTTTGTTCTTTATTGTTTATTTGTTCGTTTACAGCGAAATTGCAATATAACGAAAAAACTGCTGGTCCCGAAGACTTCGTTATAACGGGAGTCCATTGTATCTGATTAAAGTATCCGTGTGCAGTCCATCTGTGGCGGTTATACCAAGTCTGACTCGCTCCTGCGAAAAATCGAAGAAAATCGCACGCGTGGGGTGGCGGTATCCCTCGAACCGAGTGTGATCTTTCTCAAGACTTCATACTTCGAATGCCTCTATTTACCAGATACTGCAATCCCGCCCTACCAGATGTGCACTATCACCACAGCCTAGTTTAGTTTTCTTTGCCCACTTCACTCTGTAGCTATGTCAAGATCACTGTACCATGGTATTGCTGGAACGCTGTGGTATAAAATAGGGATGAGATTGTGAGTTCGAGACCTAGGAGTGCGCTCATCTGCGGATAAGATGTTTTACCTACAGACCTATGACTGTTATTGTTGTTGGGTTTCTTAAGGGATGGTACAGTTTTGGTTGAGTAAAGACTTCAGGTTCCCATCGTTTTTTGATGATGATTTTTAGAGACAGTGAGAAACCTCTTATGAAATCTGTAAGAGCATATAATTCTAAGAAGAATTCAAAGTTTATTCCGTGAAAATTGCTTTTGAAATGACTGAGATGTCCAGAACAAGGCGATCCTAATAAAAAAAAAAGTGGAACCCACCTTTCACTATAGGATTGCTGTATCTTACTTTGTTTTGGATATCTAAGCCATTTCACAACCGATTTTTCATCAAATAAACTTTGAATTCCTCTTAGAATTATATGTTCTTGAATATTTCATTAGTGGTTTCTAAGTATCTCGCAAAAAGCTGAGATAAGGTGTTGATGATGCTAAAGGCCTCTTCAGGAGAGCATATCCAAGGTTGAAGAGGATCATATACTGGGAAGAAAGCACCAAAACTTTTAATCGTCAATAAGATAATAGTCATCATCATCATCATCATCATCATCATCATCATCATCATCATCATCGACATCCATTATCATTACCATTACTATCTTCCTGTACAAGGTTTCATTGTCTTCTATAATATATTTTATGTGACATATGGGTTAGGAAATAAATGCGAGATATCTGTCCTGGGGGTGTTTCATAAAGCTGTTCCGTAAAGTTACGAACAACTTACAAGCGACCGGTGATCAGTTCTTGTGCTGAATTATGGAAATTCTGATATGTATAGTACATCAGAACTGATCACCAATCGCTCGTAAGTTGTTCGTAACTTTACGAACAGCTTTATGAAACAGGGCCCTTGTCTTGTATGAAGAAGATACTAAAACTGTCTGACTGTGTTATGGTCAGGACCGGTCTTACACGGTACATCGTTTGTATCATACTTTTGTGTTCAAACCATAATGTTGGCAAGTAACACTTTAACATGCATCCACACGGTTGATTTCCATTTACACGCACTCACACACACACACACACACACACACACACACACACACACACACACACACACGCACACACACAATTCATATAATATCGCTATTCATATAAAACCATAATTATGTGCTGATGTATTAGATAGCCACGGAGGTAGGAAGCCTTCAGTCTTCCTGTTGCATGGCAACGCCTTTCCTACCACTCGCATCATCTGCATCCATCTCATCTCGCATCCATCCATTTGTTTTCTCAATGACACATCATCTTCTCTCAAAGAAAATTTACACTTATTTTCCATCAGTACGTCCCGTTCGTCTTCACAGACGCCATGTTTACAAAAAAACAAATATAGCACAGATTAAAGTAAAATAAAATGAAAAAAAAAAAACTGTAACTAAACCACGTGTAGAAAGCAGTTACGATCTCTCAAAAGTATGGCAAGAAGAGAAAAAATGCAAAGAAGTAAATCTTGTATAGGTGCAATGTTTTGGATTAGTTTATGAAACTGCCACAAAACAATCGTATAGCCAGTTTGTTGAGATAACTAAAAGGCTGCCGTAGATATTATCATTATTTTTGAGGAGGGTGATAAAAGAGTTGTTTACTGAATACATCAATTAATTTTGAAAACGTTTAAGAAGCTTGTCTCATAAAAGTAACTGGATAAAAAAAAAAAACTTAAGTAACATAAGTTGATTAAACATATTAGACAAGAAAAGTTATTGTACATGTGTTTTCTCTCTGTCTGATCAGAGATCTCACACAAAAAAAAAGGACCCTTGTGTTTTTCTCTAGCTTTTAAAGAAGGAAATTTATCAAAAGACTTAAATAAGTTGAATAATGATATGTCCAAAGGTTCCAAATGAAGCAAACAATCGAACAACTTCTCCAATCGCCAAAGCTAACAAGTACAACCAACTCAGAAAGCCGGCAATGGAGGAAGAACACCAACTCACAAAACTTTCACAGATATGCACTTTTGCAATGCAAATCTTCCAACAACGGTGCCACCACCTGGCGGTGAAATAAGGGAAAAATTGACCGACGATACCACAAGGCATATATAGGTGTGTCCCTTTAAGGCCTCGTTTTTTCCGCCGGAGCTTCCGCTCGCGCTCGTTAAGGGCTTCTCAGCACGGTATCGATTCTGTCTCCAGTATTTTCTTGCCTAATAAAATCTACTCCTTCCTTCCGCAACTCACCTCTTGAAGTGTGCGGCGCGCAAGGCGGACGCGGTGGGTTACGAGCGCGAAGAATCGATATTCATTACGCCTGATGGAATAGTTTGCGCGCTGTCAAGTTCGGAACTTCTGCGCCGGGGAAGGGACGAAGGGGGACTGCGGTCAATGGCCGGTAAAACCGGGTCGCGGGGCAAGCCGATCCGAAAGACGGGGGGAAGACAGGGGATGCAGAAGACATGAAGACGATGGGAGGGGGAGGGGAAGGGGGAGGGGGATCCATGACGTTCAACGAACAGGTGCAGGGAGATAGTGACCAAACTACTCTTGAGGGAAGATCCGACACAGTTTCTTTTGCGAGGTTTGGGGGGAGTAATTCTTCACGGTTTGTCTTTGATGCTCAGTTTACAGTACTCGACTAAAACAAAACAAAAAAAAAAAGGAAAAAAAGGGGGGGGGGAGACAAAACTCATCAATCAGTCTGGGTTTTCCTTGTAAGCCCCTCTTCTTTTAGTGTTAAAGGGGAAATCTGGGACACACGAAAGTTAGTCTAAAAAGAAAGAGTATGATCTTAAAAGCACTACTGTAAAGGTTGGATCAAAATCGGATGAAAATCAAGGAATTTATGACAATGTGAAGTTTCATAATTTTTCACGAAACAGTTCTAGTGAACAAGGTATATGATTGAATGTTATGGATAATGTAATATTTTCCAATTCGTGAATAAATACTATGCATAATGAAATATGAAATCTACCCAAGTTGAACGATCGAAAACACAGAGTCTATCTTCCATGAAATTCTAATTACTTTCCTTAACAAGAAATTTAAATATTAACATTAAAAAATATTTAAAAAATGATGTAAGGAAGAATACATTTTTTTCATACAAACGTGAAAAAAGAGCTCGGTTGCCAGGCTGTGTGTAAGCGTATAGTAATATAGTTCGCCGCCACTCCATTGGTAATATCAGCGAATGGTGTCTCGTTCCTTTCTTAACTTATCTCCGTTCAGAACAAACAGATTCATTTTGAGTGAGTTGCACACCGATTACAGTGTGTGTTACATCTCTTTTAGTTCAAGAAACGAGTCATTCCAGTCTACCGCTATGGTGGCAAGATTGATCTTACATTTCGGAATTTCCAAGAAATTGACCTCGATTTTTTTTTTTTTTTTTTGATATTCGTAAGGAAGACAGTTGTTCATTATTCGGGTTCTAATAAGTCACATGGTGACAGATAAATGGTTTGATCGTTTAATATGTGTTAGCACACTCGATTTATGATGGGGTGAATATGACTTATCATAATTAGGACTCGTTGAAATGTCTGTAAATGGAAAGCATTTTCAGTCTGTTGTTGTTGGATTTTGGTTCCTGGAAGATTACTGCATGGATTTTTTTTTCCTTGTTTTTGATAAAATGAATTCGAACTCGAACTTACACCAATACCTCCTCAATAGATCAACCAATGTTAAACAAAATTTGTAAATAAATACAAAATGTATACATCGAAGAAAGCGCACTTATTGCTATGAAATATATACATGTCAATATAATTATATATGTGTGTGTGTGGGGGGGGGGGTGTTATACCAACAGACAGATATGTGGATAGATTTTAGCAATCGCCTAACCCTTTTGAAAACTACAAGTGCAATTTTAGATGGCGACAGGCGTATGAACGCTTATGCGTCCAAGGTATATGACACGGAATTTAAAAGTATAACGACCCTAACTATGCATAGTGGTTGCGACTGTGGGACTCTGTGTAAATATTCGGCGTGTGGGTTTATCATATTATGATATTCCCACAAAATGCTGTACCCGCGAAATTGGCTGCTTCGTAAAGTGGTCTGAATCCCCGTAAGAACTAGAGTCAATAATGTGCGGATTGAAAGTCAAATAGACCAATTATGATCTACGTCTTTTTCCCCCCTTTCTTTTCCCATTTTACGGTAAAGTAAAGCTCGAGAGATTCAGTACATCTAATCAGAATGGGGCTACCAGTGGTTGTTATGACATCAAACAAAAGTAGACCTAGCTCCATCACTGTTTGTACCCCTCCCCCCCCCCCCCCTCAACTCCACCATCCTCATCCCTTGATCCCAATGAGCTCCCATTCCTAATGGATTTCATAATATAAACGAGTCCAAAAACCTCTTTACATCACCATCATGATTACGGTGGATCTCAATGGATGTGTGTGTACGCCCTGCTTTCCTGCAGAGCAAATCCCTCTCCCCCCCCCCTCTCTGTATGTGTTGTTTGTCTGTGTATGTGTGTGTGTGTGTGTCTGTCTGTCTGTCTGTCTGTTTCTCTCTGTCTCTCTCATTTGTGTGTCTTTCCAGCCCTGTCCTTTTCTCCATCATTGCTCTGTGAAAGCAAGTTTGGAGAAATTTGATGTGTATCTGTGACCACGGAGATGGGAAACAGATAAGAGCGTCTTATCATATCAACCGATATTGCATCATCACATCCTTGATTTAATATGGAAATATACATGCCTATTAAAATACACATACTGTAAAATCAGAAAGGTTCGGGTGCATATGAATTTCGCGAATTCTCTCGAGTGACTAGATTCACGAAATTAAACTGCACACGGAAGTCCTTCTACACGATATATGCACTGAATGCCAGTGGCAATTCGCGAAAATTTCATGCCGCAAAAATACATTGTTTAACACCGTGTTGACATGACACAATGTGTGTGTGATCTAATATGATTTCATTTTATTTTGCTGTGCCTTTTTTAATATATTAGTTGTTATAAATGAAACAAGTGAGATGGTCTGTATTTTTATACAATTGTTTGTATTTATTTTTACTTCTATCATGTCAATACTGTGTGGAAAAAAAACAAACATAGTGCATGGGAAGGAATTATATTTCGCGCAAATTATGAAAATGTATATATGTATTTCCTTTGTACAGAAATAACCTGTTTAGATTATCATCCTTATATTATCTGAATGGAAATGAATAAATACCAATAAACAAACACCTAAAAATGTGTGTATCCGTGTGTATCTGTATGTAGTTGATAAACAGATATTGTTATTATCTACACATGCATGGGTGCTATTTTGGGGCTGGCTTGGAAATGCCTGAGAATGTTCGTACCGGACACTATATGCATACTAGAACTCCGCGCTCGAACAGGTTTGTACACGGGTAATCGCATCAGTGTAGATCGTTAGGTCCACCAATCGATACCCTACATAGACTTATAATTCGTCGTTCCCAAGGCGACAAACATTCATAGGCGCTTGATGTTGTTTACTGGGCAGCCGTAAAAACAGAAAGTCGTAAAAGGTCACATTTTTCCCCGCATTCCGAAAGTGGAAAAGTCATGATTTGATAAAAGAGCGTGCAGCAAAGTGTGAAATTTGAAGAAAAGCAGGCCGGGAAAAGTATAATAAATGTCAGCATGATTTATTTGTGACTGAAATCGTCAGAAAACAGCGTAGGTGTGAGATGATTGCTGAGACGAAAGCGACAATTTCTTGACATTTTAACCTGATTGCCTTCTTTTTTTTTATGAACATGATTTGAGACATCAACTGACAGCAGCCTTAAAAGACTGTAAACATGACGTATGCTCACACATCAACACATGTCTACATACCGCACATAATGTTTGCTACTGTGGGAGAAAAACAATTTGATAGAGCCATGCTTTCTTTCGTTTCGAGATATTCAGAAGACACAAAAGGGAGTGAAAAAAAAGAACCCACCGAAACAAACACAAAACAAACTAGAGAGTTAACTATTCGTGGCCAATCCCACAATCTCGGCTAAGATCTGGATTATAGAAAATGCAATGTAACTTGTTATCTGCATGAACTTTGTGATAGTACAGAGTTCTTTCTTTCCATATACCATCATGGCCTCACTCTAAAAACACAAATGTTGAAATAGCATTTAAAAGGGCCGAGGAGTGACAACATTTTCAAAGTGTTGGTTTTCCTGCTAGATTCAACATTTAAAATGTTATTTTAAAAGTTGGATGCAACACTTCAAAAAATGCTGTCACTCCTCGGCCCTTTTAAATGTTGATTCAACATTTGCGTTTTTAGAGTGTTCAAGCAATCGTGTCAAAACTTTCATTCAACGTCCTGATACTTGTCAAGTTCCCAGTGCAGCAAAAAAGGAGTAAATTGATAAAAACAAACAAACAAACAAACAAACAAACAAACAAACAAACAAACACAAACACTAAAAACTTGTGAGCTTCTTATTGGAATAATAGTGTTCTGTGGTGAGAAATGTCTAAATCTTATCTTGAACACAACGAGAGCCTGGGGACGAGAGGTAGAACAGCCTTTGCGCGATGAGTACATTCTATTGGTAAATTAGCACACTTCTTTGACTCTATATGTCATTTTCGTTTATATCTAGCGGCAAAGATATATATATATATATATATATATATATATATATAATATACTCAGTATTGTGATACGATGAGTAAGTGAGGTAGGGCAAGCATGCATGAAGGGGGGGGGGATGCCACTGTTCACGAAACCTACATCGGAAGAAGACATGCTTAAGTAAACTGTGACCAATCCCATAGACACCATAAATACATTACTGAAGTCGACCGTTATTCTGAACTCTAATTCGAACGACATATCACGTGTCAAAAGGCGAAGAGCGATGTCTTACGTTTCAATCTTTTCTGCTTTTCTTTTTAGATTTGTCTGAACCTGAACTACATGACACTTGAACACTTTGCCCTCTAAATCCCCGTAAATCACACCGATTTGTCACATTTCAAGTGATATGTATATTAAACTTGACGCGTCCTCTCGCAATATAACGAATAATTCATGAAAGATGATATCATACTTGTCATTAAAGTGCAAATTCCACCACGGTTGCGTGACGTCCGCAGACATTATAGACTCAACATACATTTTCCGAATCTTGTGAAACAACATCATAAAGGCAATTGTATGTTCATGAGAAATACTGTCAAACGTCCATTCGTCATCCTTTCGAATGCAAACAAACAAATTACATGAGATAAGGAGAACGATGAATGACACTGCTTTAGTTCTACACTGACCTACTGCATGATTTGTATGATATCTTTATTGGTCGTATTTTCCGAGGTGTATCACAGTTTTGCAATGAGAGAGAGAATTAAAAACTTACACGTCGTACGGAAGGGGGGGGGGAGGGGTAGGGAGTTAGAAACATACTTTTTACCTCTTTCCTGTTTCTGATGGGCCATATTATTTTCAGCTCTGGTAGTGTCTGGTAAGATATATATTTTGACTTTTGCATATCGAAAAGAATTTACCGAAAATTGTGCCGAGAGCTTTGTAAATTTTTCGATGCGCTTTTTTTTTTTTTTTTTTGGGGGGGGGGGCAATTCTTAAAAAGATTTTGCGAATCATTCGAAAGAGAATGATATTGTGTAAAATTGTAAATGTTATACTTATAAATGAAACCAATCATACCACAGTCCAACTTTTTGTCAAATTGACTGACAATCATTATTTTTTTCTTTGGTATGATGATGCAAGGCCAGTAAAAACATGGGGGAAGTTGGAGGTTACCCTCAACATGTCTATGTCAGATTGGGGAATTCATAGGCCCGAATTCACGAAGGTGGTACAAATGAAACCATGGTTTAAACCATGGACAAAAACCATGGAGCGCCAAGTGTCGCATGGAATATTTTGTTAAGAAATCAGTCATTTCGTCAATGAAATGATTATTTTGTAACGAAATGACAACATTTTGTTACTAAATCAACATTTCGTCCACGAAATGATAATTTCGTTAACGAAACGGTCATTTTGTCGACGAAATAATCAATTTCATAACGAAATATTCCGTGCGACACTTGGCACTTCATGGTTTTTGTCCTTGGTTTAAACCATGGTTTCATTATATTTTGTACCACCTTCGTGAATTCGGGCCATAAGACATAATTAGGTGATGTAATGCCCAGAAACTTCTCACATATCATAAGATATCCAGCGATCTTAAACATGGCACTCGCGTTCATACACCCACACGCACACGCACACGAGCACGCACGCTACACATTGCATATAAATGACTGTATAATGATTTACTTGATCCATATCTCATCTGCTACGGGGCAGAGCGGCGAATGTCCGGCTGAGTTTTACGGGCATTATCTCACTCGTAACCTACTAATGAAGGTCGGTCTCATTACCATAATTGCTGCCAAACAGAGAGGATCTAATCATCCACAAAAAGCCAGATGAAGTTTATGGATTTTGATGGCATGATTCACCAAAGCCACTTATAGAACGAGAGGAAATCTAAGTAAGATATCGCCCATTTAGCATATTCGCCCGTGCGGACATTGATCTGCCGGTTGGCGCGATTAGAAAAATCTGTTACTCGACAAATCACGCAAGATGGCAAGTGCGTTGAATTACAACATCGCCTATTACTAAAAGGGTACTAGTACAGGGATGGATCTCATACAGAAGAACAGACATCTCGACAGACAAAGAAACAAACATAAACAGATACATCAAAGCAAAGGTAGATGAAGATAAATGTACATGGATGGATCTTGAGGGACAGAAAAACTAGAAAGATTAATAGATAAACGCACAGTTTTCAGAGACAAACTTGTCAGGGTTAAACACAAACAGTACATCTTCCTTGTTTTTTTTTTTTTCCATTCTCCTCTTCTCCTCTTCTTAAAGCAATTCATTTCGAACCCTTAGATTCAAGGCATTTCATCCAAGGGCAACGGTGTTCCCTCCGATCATAATCATGATAATTTCTGTTTGTTTCATAACAATGTCCGAAGATACAGAAATCAATCATTCAAATCAAATCACATCAGGGGGGTATTTCATGAAGCGTTTTGGTCGGATATTTTTCTGGCAAACTGTTACAAGCTACTGAAATCCTTGCACCTGCTTCGCTGAGAGCAAATTTGTCCGACAAAGTTGTCGGACAAAATGCTTCATGAAATGCCCTCCCAGATTATACCAATTCAACCAAGAGCAGGTATTTGACGAGAATATGATTTAATGAGACGGGCGTGGGATAGAAATACCTTAAAGGGATGGTACAATATTGGTGGAGATGAGAATTGGGCTTTTAACTTTTTGTGAGATACCAAGAAAACACTTATGATATAGTACAGAGCATACCATTTTAAGAGGAATTCAAAAACAAAGTAAAACAAAGCGATCGTAATAAAGTGTGGGTCCCACACTTCATTAGAATCGCTCTTTTTTGGATATCTCAGCCATTTCAAAACCAATTTTCGTCAAATAAACGTTGAATTCCTCATAGAATTACGTGCTCTTTAAGATTTCATAATAGGTTTCTCATTATTACACCAAAAAAAAAATGTTAGAAACCTGAAATTAGGTCTCAACCAAAACTGTGCGATCCCTTTAAAACAAAGTGGGAATAGGAGAGAGAGGATAAAACAGATGTAAAAATAGAGGAAAGTACGAGAGCAAGGGAGAGGGGAGAGAGACGGAGGGAGAGATAACAAGGAGAAAAATGGATGAAAAAACAAGAAGGAGGAGGAGGAGGAGAAGAAGAAGAAGCAGGGGGCAGTCCCTACGGATGGCTATTATTGAAAACCCAGGAAACCTTCGGGATGCGGCACGGGAGAGGGTCGGAAACCAACCGTCACCATCCCGTCTGTACTCTCGCCCCTCGATGAAAGCTGACATGATCTATTAAACTTTCTCTCTTGTCAATCTCTCGTCCTAGCTCTCCCTCCTTCCCCCCCCCTCCCCCAATCCCTTTCTCTCGCTGTCTTTCTCCTACCTTACTCTGTTCCTCCACACCCTCTTCTTCTCCCGTCTCACATCCACGCGGGAAAGTCACCATCGATGAGGTCGAGTGTTTGCACAACATGTCATAAATTACCCTCAAGAATTCACATATATGACATTGCTGTGCTACTTCACCAACAATTTGCATGATCTTGAGGAAAAAATGTTTCAGAAAAAACAAAACAAAAACGTACACGCATAAAACGAATATAAGATAATATGTTGGTACCCGGTTGGTTAACACATACCCCACAGCCATCACCCATTGATTGCTGGATTTCGTATCCATAACTAATCCATGAGATTGAAGCTGTGATTTAGAGATAACTTAACCTACTCTTGCAGCTCAATTTATCTCCTTGTATATAATATTGTTTCTTCATCATCTCCGCCACCTTATCTCATACCTACCACTGGTTTTTGTCTCCATTCTAACTGATATAGTGGGGCAGATATGTGAAAAAGATGCTCAAACCCGGCGGAAAGTATGAAATTTTGCACATAGGGGTATTTTGGGGCGCTGATTTCAAAAATTGCCGGATCCAAGAGATCTGGCCACGGGGTCGGCCGCCATTTTGAATTCCAATATGGCCGCCATCAAAGATCCCTATCTTCAGTTCTGTATGACATAAGCCATTGAAATTTGATACATAAAAGCAGGGTGATATGATGACTTCAATAACAGACTTATTTGATATGTCTAACAAGCTGCACGGCAGCCAATTTTGATTTTCCTACATAGTTGCCATGTTGGAGTGATGAAAAATCTTTATCTTGGGTTTGTAAATTAGGCTACCTGATTGAACGCGCGTTTGTAACTGAGTGCGCGCTGCTGTATTTACATTGTGACGTCAGTGAAAGGTGCATTGTGCTTCATTTTTGCTGCACATTTTGGCATGCCCGTGAATGTTAGTCGTGATGTTTGTCTTCGCAGCCATATTGGAATTCAAAATAGCGGGCATTGCGTTTGTCAGACACATCACATTAGTCAATTTTTAAACTCATTATGTTAATATACTTGTTTGCACCTAACTTCAGCGCCACTCACCGCTTAGAACTCGAGATAGGGATTTTGAGCATTTCGTCGAGGCGGCCATATTGGAATTCAAAACGGCGGCTATTAGATGTTTGTCAGACATTTCAAATCAATCTGTCATCAAATTCAATATGTCAAAACGCTCTTGTGTACCAAGTTTTGATACCACAGGTCATTCAGAACTGAAGATAGGGATCTTTAAATTTGTTTTGTGATGGCGGCCATATTGGAATTCAAAATGGCGGCCGACCCCGTGGTCAGATCTCTTGGATCCGGCAATCTTTGAAATCAGCGCCCCAAAGTACCCCTATATACAAAATTTCATACTCTCCGCCGGATGTGAGCATCTCGACCAATTTTTTGCTACATATCTGCCCTACTAATATGACGCAGTATAGACAGGCATGTAATTGCGATTGCATATTTCATACGGAAACTGACATAAAAAAAATGCATATACCCTGTAACACAAACACGTAACGCATGAAAGCAGTTGAACTAGTTATTAAGCTGCTTATAGTTAGCTGGATTAAATTGGTAATGATCTAGAACCCCTATGCAAAATGTATCCCACCATAATGTTCACATTTACTTTCCTCATAATTGGAGGTAAAAAACTTAAAGGGATTGTACAGTTCTGGTGTAGACCTAACTTAAGGTTTCCAACACTTTTTTTTGTGTGTGTGTGTGTGTGAGAGATAATGAGAAACCTCTTAGTGTGAAAGAGGATGTCATTCCAAAAGGAATTCAACGTTTATTTCCTGAAAATTGGTTTGGAAATGGGTGCGATATCCAAAACAGAGCAATCGCAATAAAAGGTGGGACTCACCTTTTATTACTTTGTTTTACTTTCTTTTTGGATGTCTCAGCCATTCCAAAATCGATTTTCATAAAATAAACTTTGAATTCCTCATAGAATGCTCTGTACTATTCTATAAATGATTTCTTAACATCTCGCAAAAAGTTACAGGCCCAATCCTCATCTCCACCAATACTATTGGCTGTCCGTGAACCAATTAGGGTTTCTCTCTCTGTCCCTACAAATCAAAACCAACAAAACAAGCCAAATACTATACCATCCCTTTAAGAATGATTGCTGTCGTCTTAATGCTTTCCTTTTGTTTTTGTTTTATTTTTCTCGGAAATGCCATTCGACAGCATCAAAAGTGGGCGTGGCAGATGTTTGATTCTATTACCCCTAGCTGCTCGAAAATGGTATATATAGGTGCAACCTGTTTTCCTCTCGTCACAGAATGTTATGATCCATCGAGAGTCGGGATAAACGAGAGTCAAGGTGACAAAGTTATGACCTGTCTTCTTCGCATTTGCAGGCAGGGACGATAAAACTTGTTTATCGACAGAAAGACAGATGGAACGAGATCATTCGTAACATTTTATTGTCTAATAGGTCAAGGGTGAAGAGACAAATCACCCATCCAGAAGGGAATAAAATTATAAACGTGCTGACAGAAGAAGAAAACACTCCGCGTCATGAAATCTGAAATGCGCAGCCAATATTTCGACCTCGCGTAAACCAGATGTAATTGGCACATTGTGTTCCTCTTTTGATCTCTTACTTACCTCTAGAATTAGAAGCACATGTCTTTCCTCCTTGGAAAAAAAAGATAAAACACGAGAATTTCATCCAATTACAAAGATGATAAACTCAATAGTTTATGTTCTTGGAATGACTTCGTCACTACGATAACGAACATATATTTTTCGTATACTGTACATTGTCATGATTATTAAAAGACAACATGCTCTCATTGTGAAGACATATAAGGCGTAAATTTTCGATTTGAATTGGATCAGCCTTCATAATGTCAACAACGACAACGAAAAGCGCCAACACACAGCCATTCCACAGCTCCTTTCATCACAGCGAACGTGTCCGAGCGACAAGAAAGATTCTTTTTTTTTTTTCTGCGAGAAACGGAATAAAACAAAAACAAACACGAAAGGTCACAAACCGGAAGTACATGCATTTTTGAAATGAGTGGCAGCTGGCGGGCAGTGTCGTCTGAGTGCTCGTCATTTGTGGAGCAGCCGGCCGGGAAGGCTGTTTACTATCTCACGTCGTTTACATCATGTGTCAGCCGTGAGGGAGAGAGTGCAAGCGGGGTTATAAACATAGCCCTGACACTTGTCCAATTATCATCCACACTTCTTATGTCAGTGCGCGTGCGCTGCCTTCGCGGTGAACGCAGTCCGTTCGGGATTCCCATTCGTACGCATCTACGTGACGTCACTTCTTGGTCACAACAAGGAGGTGGACACAAGGAGCTAGCACTTTAAGTCTGGCAATTTTGAATGATTCGCCATAGAGACACGTGTCACAAATAAAAATAAATGTATAAAAGACATGGAATATTCAACGTTTTTCGTGTTTCATATCTAGGTCGACTATTCAAACTTAAATAATTCCAGTCCTGAAATTTGCAAGATGGGTTTTCTCCTCAAACTCCGCTCAGTAAAGAGGTCCTTAAAGAAAGACAGCTAACGTGTACCACTCGAAAATTTCACGTGTTTTCCGAATCTACGTCAAAAACAAAGTTGCAGTCTCCTAAACTTCAAAGAAAGTGTTTCCAGCCTCCAAATGAGGTGTATTTTGTAGAGGAATTCACCTTCATTAACCACACCTCATTATTAGATTTAACAGGTTTCTGATGGAGCTTATCTTTTATTTATCTATTTTCCTCCAGATTGAATTTATTATCTTTGGTACGAAAAAGCGACGAGTGACCCCGGTGAGTGGAGTTTGAGCCCCTTGCAAATTTGAAGACTGAAGTGCAACATGTTGTACAGATATAAAACAAAAGACACATTGAATCTTTCCAGTATCTTGTACATTTCTGTTATGGTGTTTTTCCCCCTTATTTCCAACACTTGTTAAATTAGAAAGATTACAAGGAACTGGTTCAATTCATTAAATTTGTATACCGCCAAAAAGGAAAAAAAAAATTAAACATATGGCGAATTAAGACGGAATTTTCAATTTTGACAGTATTGCTAATTTAAAGATCAGTTATAAAGTTAGCGATTTCGGTGCTTTAGATCATTCAGCAACTGACAAAAACATCACTTTACGACCAAACTGATGTTCAAACGAAATAAAGTTGCTTTTATTTTCAGTTAAGTGTACTGACAATTGAATATGGTACAAAATATGATTAAAAGACACAACACGAACCGACAGAGATATGATAATAAGGGGGTGTATAGCCGCAATGTCATTACACACGTAACACTACGTGCCTCGGGCAAAAACTGTGTCGCATCCGAACTACTACATTATGCGGTCAATTCTCCACATCCTGGTCATGCAAACGGACCTATAGAATGAAAGTGCATTGACAACTATTATAAAACACCCTCGGACTACGCAATCAATTAGTTAGACGTTCTGTGAATGCGTGTGGGGTATCGTATTGCTGCGGTTGAGAGAAAACTAATTCATCAAACCAATTTTGCCATGGTTCCACACGCAGTTTAGTTTGAGGCTGAGCTGTCTGGACATACGAGGGCGCTATATATTTTGCTGTTGTTGTTTTTGTTGTTCCATTCGTTCCCTCATCCGCATTGTAAAGGACCTGATCTAATTACCGTCTAAAGGCTCACCACATTTCTCTATACTTTCCTGGTAACCTCCGTATCACACACGTTGTATAATTCATGCAAACTTGTTATAATCAGTTTCTCCACAATTCCAGAAACAAACCGTCCATGTCCGATTCAAAGTTTTATACAATGCAGTTGTTCTTTTTTTTCCTTCGCAATAAAAGAAAATTAATGTCCTCTATCATTTCAACGAGTCCTGACGATTAAATATTCATGACAGTGTCTGCACCAGAGAATTAAGCAAAAAAACAAAAACAAAAAAAAAAAGACCTCAGAACCCAATGTTGCAACTGAAAGGGCTGGTATGGTATTGGTTGAGGTGAGGATACAGCTTTTAACTTTTTGCGAGATACTTAGAAACCACTTTATGAAATGTTAAAGAACATACAATTCTAAGAGGAATTCAAAGTTTACTTGATAAAAATCGGTTCTGAAATGGCTGAGATGTCCAAAAACAGAGTAAAAAAAAAGCGATCAGCAATTTCAAAACCAATCTTCACTAAATAATCTTTGAATTCCTCTTAGAATTATGTGCTCTATCATATTTCATAAGATGTTTCTTATTATCTCAACAAAAAAGAAATTATGATCAAAAGAAGCTGGAAGCCTGAAGCCCCATCTCAACCTTACCTGTTTCTCAAGCACACGTGATATGACATTTTATGCCTTCAACCATGAGTATGTATTTAACTCAAAGAAATTAAAACGATGACTTCTCTTATTCCTATACGTACTCAGCATCACCAATGAATTATTGGCCTTCAACATATGCAATGTATCATCATGATGTAAGGACCTGCCACTCTGGATGCTTTAACCTTATTTTACATGTGGGATGCATACACACAAAAATAAAAACTCGAACAACGCAAACGTGCTCACAATCCAATGTACTGTTGCATAATCTACCTGAATGAGAATCAAAGCCAAAGTATAAGAACCAATGGTTATGCTCTCTCATTTCGCAACTGGGTGGATGACGACACTACAGTCAAACAGTGTCTTGTCACATATGGCGAAGATTTTCATTTTTTGAGTAATAATTAGATATTCCATAACCAACATCTCCAAAAGAGAGAGGAGGTCAAATCAACGACCCTTTGTCCAGCATTCTCGTATATCTGTTGGTATAAGAACACGGTTCTCAATCCTGTTGATTTGAATCCAGCGTTTGCTGTTGCAGACCGAGCAACGTTCATTTAAAGAACCCAAGCATTTAGACAGACTATGATTACTTTGTCACCGAAAATGTCGGTTTTCGTTCTCGAAATGCTGCATGATGGCATTCCTGAGTTTTAAACAAGAGGCAAGAGAGTTTCTGACCAAAATGAGTTAAAGGGGTAGACGTCTTTCGCCATACGGTCGAGAGTTCACAAGCCATATCCCCTGGAGTGGCTTAAGATTCGGTAGCTGTGGAGTGATGGAGCTGTCTAATGATGCGGGGCCAAAAACATCCATACAGGGGCCCAGACCTAACCCCATCGTAACCCGGTCTCAAAAGATGAGCGAAGCGGTGGTTTGGTATCAAAACAGCTCCAGGGAGGAGGATCTTCGGCGCTTCTCGCTGTCCTCCCCCAACCCTGCACCCCTCTCCTTTCTGTTTTTTGGCGTTGCTCTTTTGACATCGGGAGAAATTACATTACGTATAATGAATAGCTGGCGTATTGGTATACTTGGCAGCATTAGACAGTAATCACCTGAACCTTTGACCCCTTTGCTTCTAATACATATAATTCCCAGCAGGATTAATGCAAAACACACCCGGCTCGCCCTCCCTCCCTCTCTTTCAAACATCATTGCAAACAGGTAGGGCGCACGACAAATGGAGATTTCCCCAATCGGTCTCCAGGGCAAACGGACAGGCAGCGTCAGAGTTCATCCCACCTTTCCCCCTTCATTCCTTCCTTCCATCTTTCTTTCCCCCCTTTCTTATTTACTTTCTCTCTTTCTTTGGTAAGTAAAATGTACCTGTTTGATACATTATTCTGTTCATCTCCTGCATATGACAAAACTGCGATTGGTCAGCATCATTCGGCCCAATGTTTCATTCAAGTGTGAGTGTGACTGGACGTGGTTTTGATCCTGCTCTTCGCAAGAAGTAGGATTTTCTATCTGCGTGCATGAGTTGTGTTTCTCCAACACGCGTGGGACCTCAGTTGTAGGCAATATGCGGGGGGGGGGGGGGTTATACATGTTTCCCCGAGTTATTAGAGGTTACAGTTTTTTCATTTGGAAGGTTCGTTGTTCCGATAATTCGTTATTCCGAAGGTCCGAAAATGAAATTCGTTAATCCGAGAGTTCAATATCTCGAACATTCGTAAATACGAAATTGAAATAAGGTTAGTTATTCCGAAGGTTCCTTCATCCGAAAATGAAAAAAAAAAATGGTTCGATATTATAGTAGGTACGCATTTTCTTTTTATTTTCAGATTAACGAGCCTTCGGAACGATGCACCTTATTTCATTATCGGACTAACGAACCTGAGACTAACGAAACTTCGGAATAACTCCACACAGGAATGTTGGGATTAACGAACTTCTTTCCGATTAACGAACATCTAGGTATACAGCATTACTTGTGTGCTTCGGAATAATGAACCTTCGGAGTAACGAACTTTTTGAATAACGAATCTTCGGAAAGACGCCATAAATGTTCGGAATAACGCACCTTATTCATTTTCGGATGAACAAGCCTTCGGAACAACGAAGATCACACTTGGCAGAGTGGACGGTATGGTCACACAAAACGTTCGTCAACCTCGATCCGTGGTCTCCTTGATCATAGATAGGGCAAACACGCTATTCCGAATGAGCCATCCCGCAGTCCTCCATGCCGAGTGACTGTCACACGAATGAATGAAATATCGAGTATATCTCGCCATAATTCGGTGAAATATTGTGCGCCCTCAGAAGCAATAACCCCGATAGTGTCCAAAGTTCTTCTCTTGGCTCGACGGGGAGAAAATGTTACAGATACATTTACAACGACTGCTGCATCAATAACTATATACAATAGCAATGACACTATTACCGTGACTATGACGGTGGTATATAATGCTACCACTAAAATTAGCGACATTTTTTTTTCTCTCTTCAATGTCAAGTTTATGGCAGTGCAACACTATCGCTGCACATGCTCATAACACGCGCACACGCACACGCAAACACACACACACACACACACACACACATTCGTGCATTCAAATATGAATACAGTAATATTTATACTGTCTGCTAGTGCATTTACTCGAATGCACCATACTTTATGCATGAGCTCCTCAACTGCATTTTGTTTTCCCCAAGGCCGAAACCCCGAGTTGAAAAGAACCTTGCACGAGGGCGAACTCGGAGTGAGAATACCACTATTTAGTCCAGAATGTTGCATGGCGGAATGTATACCATTTAGGTTTTAAAAACTATATATTTAGGTCTACTACATTTAACGATTTCCAATGTCCAAATCATATTTATTATGATAAGCACATAAGTCAATTTATTTGAAGTCACCTGCAAGGGTTATCTTGACGATTTTCTTAGAAACGAATTTTCTCTGAGCAAATGCTCATGGTTTTTTTTTTTTTTTTTCTTCTCCTTGGTTAACTAACAGTGGTAAAAACAGGCAATACGAATACAGCATCGAGTGACTATACTGTCACTACTACAACTACAACTATAACTAACTGAGAAGGTCGAAGGCGCGAAAACGCCTCTAGGTCGGAACATATCATGAGAAGCAGAGAAGTTGGGGAGGCTATCACTTTTTTTCCATATATTTTGTTAAAACTAATATCAATCGTGGTGATTGATGAATTTCCTTGCCCGTACAGAGCCCGAGTCTCATGGCAGTTTCCTCGAAACACGAGAAGCCGTAAGCAGCTTCGGGCTGTGGCGCCACATACACACTCCGACCGTCTGCGCTGGAGCTTAATGAAAACACTGTCGACAACGCCGCGCTGCAAAGTGGCGCGCTTTGCCGAGTATCGCTTACAGTCTTGACAGACCACCTGACTGCATAAAAAAGTCGTGTCAATATTTTATGATCCTGACTGCATGAGCTACGCGGGCATACAAAGTTCTTCCTTTCTTTCTTATGCCCCTGACTTTTAAAACATGAAACCTATATCTCAGCCAGTCGAATCAGAATAGTTCATGTATACTTGCGTTGGAAATACATATAAAATGAGAAGGAAAACTAGTTGTCCTTGAATCACAATCATTTCACTGTTATGGCTTTATGGTCTCATTTATCCAGGGTAGCCTCTTCATTGTTGCCACTGGATCCTATACCGAATGGTCCTGTCATTATTGTTATTACCACAGCTTTACCAGGTACCTAGTTTTCGTTTCAAGAGGGACACGGTGCATGGGATGTGGGCAAAAGATCCTGCCAAAAGGATCAACGCACGGGGAGGAAATTGAACCAAGACTTTCTATTTGCAAATCCATGGTCGAATCCACTGTACCATGACGTTCCCATGAATTCAGGTGATATGCGATAGCGAGTTTACGTTTTAAAACGTCAAACTTTCAATATTCAACAAAGAAAAAAAACAACAAAACAAAACAAAACAAAACAAAAGAGAAGGGTTCATTACCATGCGCCAGCATCCCAAAAGTGCGAGACTGCGCTCGCGTATCTGTCTAACCACTTACTAGGAGCCGCCGCTGTTTCTCGGGCAAAAACGCAAAGATCCAACCTTGCCGGTTTCACTATCAACAATGTGACAAATTGATTAACTTCCAAACGTGAGCTGACGGCTTTATCCAAACAGATGTATGCCTTCTTTTCGGTTCTTTTGGATTGTGCAAACTGCTTTTGTATTCATCATTCTTTCATCCTCTCTTGGATCAGTCATCATTTACTCACCGAAGGAGGAGAAAAAGAGGTTAACACCACAAAAGCACACTTCCATCTACGCGATGAGTGTACCTTGAGGTATAAGAATCTCCCCTTTCCCAACCCCCCCCCCCCCCTTGCTGGAAAGAACACAGTGTCCCAGAGTGTGAAAACCACACACAGTGTGAACCTAGTGTGAACACAGTGTGAAATCTCTTCACACTGTTAAATTCGAGTGTGAACACAATGTGAGTCGTCAATTCACAGTGTTAAACAAAGCATTACTATGTGAACACCCTGTGAAAAACCACACCACAGTGTGAAATCATATCACATAGTTTACTATGTGAACACACTGTGAAAACACTGTGGGGAAACTGTGGGTCTTTATGACCACGCATCTTTCTGTCTCCATTCTTCTCCGTCTTTTACCCTTCGTTCCGTCTGTACGAAAATATATGTTCCTCTTTCCCTCTACAAAATGTCTTACCCATCACCTCAACATGCAACGGCTTAATCGTCGGTCCTCTATACTTTCACACCAGCTTGATGCTCACACACGGGTCTTCGATCTTCTCACAGTTTCATGTCGAAAGTTACTTGACAACTTTTATCAGACAGAACTCCCTTTGCCGGGTGTTTTTATTGCCTAGACTAGCCAGGAAGCTGCAAAGAAAACGCCAGCAAGTGTTTGCCACTTAATTTTGCAAACTTTCACTTTTACTTTCACTAAAAGGTAGAGCAGTACCTTCGAAATGTACGTCCAGCAACCTAACAGCATGAACAGTGGATGTTTGTAACTGCGCTTTTCTAACTAGTCTCGGATTTCTGCGATCTTCGGAAATTTGGTCATTTGAACATGGCCACGATCATCTTTCTATGAATATCACCATAGACGTTACTCTTTCGCAACCAATTTTCTTCATCCTTTTTTTTCAAACTGTTACACATCAAAATCATAACTAATGATCCAATTTGCTCCAATTATCGTAACCAGTATCATTGCGAGGTTGATATTACTTTCATCTCTATAGTCATCATCATCACTGACTTGCCGTCTTTGACAGTGGCGTAACTACGGGGGGGCATGGGGGGGCATGTGCCCCCCCAATCCGCTGGTAAAAAAAAAAAAAATGAAAAAAAAGAAGAAAAAAAGAAGAAAAAAAAAACCCTACCAAAATGGTAATTCAAGGGTTGGTAAACTGCTTTTGAAATCGACATGAAAGGATGATCAAGAAAAAAGATATTTTTCTAAGATTTCTTTTAACCATATAATTAAAGAGGTATTATAGTGAAACATTGTTCAAAAAGCCCGGAGACGACAAAAGATTGTGATTCAGTGTGATTCCTGGTTGGCATTTTGAATACAAGCAGGATGTGCGCAGTGTACTCAGAACATCGGAATATCAAAAAGAGTCGCTGCAATGTTGCGCAATGTGATGTTTGATAGGTTGTACACATTTGCTATGAAAGCTTTATCATTGATTTTGCAGTGTTGCTTTACATACTAGTCTATATTTAAATGCCTTGATGATTGCCAATAATAAGACTTGACCTTGGCTATTTCCTAACTTTTCCATCTATATGAAACACACACACTCACAAACACAAACAAATTAGGGGATGCTCTATATAAAGTGCAGATTTTGGACATCCTTCTCCCGCTTGGTCACTTCGACGCCCCCTCGCTGGTCATACCTCCCCCAATCATGAACATAAACCAACACCCTTGACTACCAGTGGCGAATCCAGGGGGCTCACCGGGCGCCCCCTCCCTCCAAAGCGAAAAAATATATATGTAGCTACAAACGACAGTTTTTGGACTGTAAAATGTCAAAATTTTCAAGCTCGCTCGCTTCGCTCGCTCGCATTTAATCATTATGCAATTCTCCTGATGCTGCTGTCAGTAATTGCCAGCAGTTACGCCCGGTGCGTCCCCTCCCCTTAATTTCCAAAGCGAAAAAATATAGCTAAAAACGGCAGTTTTGGGACTATAAAATGTCAAAATTTTCAAGCTCGCTCGCTTCGCTCGCTCGCATTTAATCGTTATGCAATTCTCCTGATGTTGCTGTCAGTAATTGCCAGCAGTTGCGCCCGGTGCGCCCCCTCTCCTTAATTTCCAAAGCGAAAAAATATAGCTACAAACGGCAGTTTTGGGACTGTAAAATGTCAAAATTTTCAAGCTCGCTCGCTTCGCTCGCTCGCATTCAATCGTTAGGCAATTCTCCTGATGCTGCTGTCAGTAATTGCCAGCAGTTGCGCCCGGTGCGTCCCCTCCCCTTAATTTCCAAAGCGAAAAATATAGCTAAAAACGGCAGTTTTGGGACTATAAAATGTCAAAATTTTCAAGCTCGCTCGCTTCGTTCGCTCGCATTTAATCATTATGCAATTCTCCTGATGTTGCTGTCAGTAATTGCCATCAGTTGCGCCCGGTGCGCCCCCTCTCCTTAATTTCCACAGCGAAAAAATAAAGCTACAAACGGCAGTTTTGGGACTGTAAATTGTCAAAATTTTCAAGCTCGCTCGCTTCGCTCGCTCGCATTTAATCGCTATGCAATTCTCCTAATATTGCTGTCAGTAATTGCCAGCAGTTGCGCCCGGTGCGTCCCCTCCCCTTAATTTCCAAAGCGAAAAATATAGCTAAAAACGGCAGTTTTGGGACTATAAAATGTCAAAATTTTCAAGCTCGCTCGCTTCGTTCGCTCGCATTTAATCGTTATGCAATTCTCCTGATGTTGCTGTCAGTAATTGCCAGCAGTTGCGCCCGGTGCGCCCCCTCTCCTTAATTTCCAAAGCGAAAAAATATAGCTACAAACGGCAGTTTTGGGACTGTAAATTGTCAAAATTTTCAAGCTCGCGCGCTTCGCTCGCTCGCATTTAATCGCTATGCAATTCTCCTAATATTGCTGTCAGTAATTGCCAGCACTTGCGCCCGATGCGCCCCCTCCCCTTAATTTCCCAAGCGAAAAAATATACCTAAAAACGGCAGTTTTGGGAACATAAAATGTCAAAATTTTCAAGCTCGCTCGCTTCGCTCGCTCGCATTTAATCGTTATGCCATTCTCGTGATGTTACTGCCAGCAACTGCCAGCAGTTGCGCCCGGCGCAACCCCCTTAATTTCCAAAGCAAATATATATATACATATATATATATATATATATATATATATATATATATATACATACATACATATATTATTATGTATAGCTACAAACGGCAGTTTGGGGACTGTAAAATGTCAAAATTTTCAAGCTCGCTCGCTCCGCTCGCTCGCATTTAATTGTTACGTTATGCAATTCTGATGTTGCTGCCATGAGGTGCCCCCCCAATGTCTTGACCCACGGTACGCCACTGGTCTTTGATACAAATAACAGAAAAGCTAGAATACTCTGAAAAATATAACTGTATGTAAAGGGTAAGTGAACACATCTTATGAGTTCAAAAATTCTTTTTGCATTCTGCGAGACTGAATATTCTTATGTCAGTCATTGTCAAATCTGGATACGTTTTGTTGTTGTGTTTTCCTCGTCCATGCCCTTTCAGCCATAACGCCAGTTCAGTATTACCGATTCACGAAGAACATTTTTTTTATCATGAATAATGACGTCTGTTTTTGTTTTTCTAATCTATCATTCTTTGCAGGATGGTCGTTTCATCCTTATTCTGCGTTCTGCAATCAGTATTGGGTTGGAATGAACTTCTTGTTAATAATTTGTCAATTTCGGGCGATAAAAAGCATGACAAGTTTGTGTCCTGACGCCTGAAAAGACACCGTGTACAACATGGACTGTAACCAATGATCAAGCATAAAAAACGAAGGAGATATGCAGGAATTTCCCTACTAGCTGGCTTTCGTGGAAATCCCGACATAGCAAGTGGAAACAAAAAGGAAAATAGGAAAACACTCAAATAAAAGCGACACATTTTAGATCCTGTCTTCTTTTAACAGAGGGGCGAGTTTTAGGGCGGGGTCATTCGTCGTCTACTGATGTGTATCAAGAGACGCCATGCGATTCTTGTTCACGCCAAGCCACTCCACGCCATGGTTGATTGGAGAGAACTTGCTAAAGGAACGAACTGTTGGAAGGTGCGTGGTGGCGGAAAGGGAGATGGGGGGAGGGGATACGGGGAAAAATCGATGCTTCATTTTACGAGTTGGGCGCAGTGACGGCGTGAGGGGATTTGGGCAATCATCGACGTGATACTGTGGGGAAGCTAAATCGCTCCCCCAACGTGACACTACTCCGGAGGGAGAGGGAGCGACGGAAGGAGGAGGAGGAGGAGGAGGAGGAGGAAGGGGGGGGGATGGGAGAGGGGGAGAGGGGCAAAGAGGGTGCTGTAGAAAATGTGTGTGTATGCAGAAGCCATTTAGGCTCGCTGACCTGGGAATGTGGCAAGTGGTCCCTCGACTTCATTCTAATGCGCAGAGACGTGCATTCCTCGTTTGGGTCTCCACTCAAAACACCTTGGCTCCCAATGCCGCTTCATGTGCGGCGCGCAGTGACGGACAAATTCCACGGTGACGCGAACTGCGCGGGAAAACTGTGCATTTCGTTTTGTCTGTCCAGTCTGTCCGTGAGTGTACACTCACTTATGCATCTTTATCAACTAATTTTACGTGGAGAAAGTCATTACAAATCTCCATTTACCCTGCCCGCACAATCTTCACCACAGACAGTGATAGACGTCTGAGCAACATTCTAGTTCAGATGACTTCAACGATCGTTACTGAGATTTATAATTAATTAACTGCTGGTGCGCCCTATTCGTACATTGTGATTAGTATATCTGGTAATATTATTGTCACTTAGGTACAGTTCATAACATCTGCACAATAAAAGGCAATGGTGGTGCACGTGTTATGAAAAATTTGATAGTAAATCGGGTTAAGCCCTTTTTTTCAACTTTTTTTTTAGTTAAGTCCATCATCAGACAGAGCAAAATAAAACCTTTCCAGTAATGCCTCAATATATACCTCACTCGTTACATAACAAGGAATATTCTTGAAGTTGTGATAAAACATATCCCGTATTTTCTTGTCATTCTCTTTGCTTTTTTTTTAACAGATTTCATCGCAAATATCCCGAATTAACAAGAATGGAGTTCACTGTTTTACAGTCAAACTCTTCTTATATTACCTCACCATATAAAGTTTACACCGAGTGCTGAAGGTATTCGATGTATATACTGTTGCATTACGTCTAAATACTCTTACAGGTATTTCCTTTCTACAATTTCTGCGTCTGCAATTACTTATCAGTGATGTGGTTCAATATGCATTTCACGTCGTGCCTTCCGAAAGTCAAATTGTCTCAGAACAACAATTAAGAAAAACAAGAGTTGCAACTTGTCGAAAGCATTTTTTTTTTTGGGGGGGGAGGGGAAAGAACAAATATTTACTTGAGTTTTCTGAACGAAAGTTGTTGTTTTTGTACATGGGCGAGCGCGTATTTTTATTTCATTTATAAACTGAAATCCTAAAAATTGGTATAGATATAATATTCAACCGTTTGGAATACGATATGTCACTTGTTTTAAATGATTCCTCGCCGTTTTCAGAGACGGCAACCAGAACCCAGACATACCGTGTATACCAGAACCTTTTCCCCATTTGACAATGCTCGACTCAGGGCCTAATACAATTAGATGTCGTTTCTGTCATCCGAGTGCCTTGTAACCGACGAAGGGGAAAATTCTCGTGGGGCGTGAGATAGCATTACAGTAAATAAAATAAAGCGGGCAGTATTGATCGGAGCCTATCGGCCTGATATGAGATACGCCGTGCCGACTTCGGGCCAAGCCGGGCAGTGTGCCGTAGCGCGAACCGGAGGCTGGTGTAAAGGGTCCTAGTCTTCATGTGTGTGCGTGTTGTGTGTGTGTGTGTGTGTGTGTGTGTGTGTGTGTGTGTGTGTGTGCTTTCGTGTGCGTATGTGTCTGTGTGATGTGTGAATGTTTGGTGCTGGGGGGGGGGGGGGTGAGGTTGCGTCTGTGAGTATGTGTGTGTGTGTATGTGCAATGTGCAATCTTTGATAATGTTACGAAAGCACATAAAAACTACAAAGACAGACAACCTTTCAGGCCAATGATTAGTAAAAACTTCAAAATGTGCTTAAAAAGTAAATTCAGGGGGAAAACAAAATTCATTTATGTAGGCCCAACAAGCACCACCACTCACCACTTTCGAGAAAGTAAGCTCGGGCACTGTCGGATGGGTCAGGAGATAGCTATTATTACATGAAGTCTACTTCGATCGATGTTTTTTTGGTAAAGTTGATGAGTTTTTTTTTTCCCAACCCAACCCAACATCACCACATGATCGAATTATGATCATCACCACCGAGATGACTTCAAAGTAAATTGTCCCAGTAACAGCATTTGACACAATTTTTATACATTTGCATATCATAATTATACTGAGCGTGTGTCTCCATGTCCTCCTTTGTGTGTCTGAGTGTATGTATGTATTATGTATGTATGTATGTGTGTATGTGTGTTTATTACTTTGTCGCCACAATTTTACACTGTCTTAGCATGTTTTATATAACACGCTGAAAGCGGCGAGTGTGTATAGTACATACCTATATCTACAGTGGCGTCTTCAAGTTGACTCCATTTGTTCACATTGTGCCCCAGCGACTGTACACTCTTCTTTCATCGTCTCTGACGGTAGACCCCCCCCCCCCTCCACCCCGTCCGCTCTTTGATAAAGTGAAGCATGTCAGATGATGTACGACCTTACGACCTCCGGTGCCGTCTACATTCTTTTTTTAAAATCTTAATTACGTGATGCTAATTGTTTCTAGGCAGAGAAAAAACTCTTTTTCCTCGTAAGCGAATTGCTTAATTAAACACTCATCTGATTGCGCTGCCGCGGAGGTAACTGGCCTTCGTAGTAATCCATGCTAATCACTAAATGAGTAACAGTAGAGCGGTATAAAGTAAGAAGATGAAGAAAAGATAATATACATGATGGGCATAACTAATGATACAAGTAGGTCCTCCCGGTGTTCGCTTCGGGGAATGGTACTCAAGACATTTCCGCAACTTAGATTAAGTTTTCGAGGAAGAAGATGCGAATAATGCATTTGCCTATGGGTAAGACAGAAAGTTTCAGAGTAATTGGTTCATTGTACCTTTGTTATATTGTGTGCTTGTCTGTCTATGTTTGTATGTTTGTATGTGTGCGTGTGTGTGTGTTCGTGTGTTTGTGTGTGAGTGTTATTCTACTTCTTTTTAACTCTGTTCCAGACAGAAGTATAACCCGTGTGTGTGCCATATTAGACTAGCTAACCCTTCATACACGAGCGACGCTCGTTGCTCTATGATTAAATTAGCTTCGGTCTGCCCGCTGGTGTTTCCTGACGATATATCTCATGAATGTTCGTGCTTGCAAATCTCATTTGACCAATAATGTTAATGCAATCATACCAATTTCTTGTTTTATTCCTCCCCCCCCCTCCCCTCCCTCCCCACCCCTTCCACACGGTTATAAAGAATGTCGTCCCCTCCATACGGTAAAGGCTGTCTGTAAGCTGCGGGTTCAGACAACTCACTTGTAAGCTGGATCATTTAAAGGAGACCTTCGGATAATTTTCAGATTTTTACATTTGAACAACTATAAATTAGTTATACAGAGGACAGAGTTACAGAATTTGTGATGATTGGGATGAAGAATGAGAATATTTTCAAAATTTAGAACAAATTGCAATGAACAAGGATGATGACATGGCAGAGTCACCACAAGAATGCGTGAGTTGGGGCTCAAGGAAGCAGAACAAAAGAAGAAGGCATGCATAGATTATACACAGGTGAACTCGCAAGGAAGCGGTATTGTAATGGAATTACACTGCTACATTTCTGAAATATGTGAACCTCCTATGTCATCATTCTTGTTCAGTGTAATTTGTTTAAGGTTTTTCAAAGTATTGTTTCTCTGCTCAAGAACCACAGTAAATTCCACAAATCTATACATGGAGTTGTCGATTTATGTACTACATGATGTGAAATTATGAAAATCGTCTGGAATGTCCCTTTAAGTTAAACCTTTCTGTGCCAATGAGTCCAATTTAATGTGCACAAATTTCACACACATAGAGTATACCTATGGATAGGAGATAACGTAGCACACGAGGGGTTAGCCAACCCTCTTCTTTCGCTCCGACCAAGCAGCCATTTTGATTTACTCTTTATGAATCTGAGAGGAACTCGCTTGCAAATTCGACGAAATACTAATACAAATGGCATTGCCTGGTTAAATGAAATGACATTGATTTGCGAACTCCGAAATTGTGATCGCGCGCGTGCACACACACACACACACACACACACACACATACACACACGCACACGCGCAGCACAATCGCACAAAACTTTGCACAGATAACTTGTTTACCCTCTTCCTGCCCCCAAACAATGGCTACTTGGTAAGAGCTACTTAGCTCTTAGCAAGCCCAATTTGTCTTTTTTTTTAATTACTCACTTTGTGCTCATGTGTGTGCGTGTGTGTGCGTCTGTATGTGCGTGTTCGCGTGTGTCTGTTTGCATTTGTGCTAAAAATATGAATAGTTTGATGCTCACAGCTTGAGTACAGTTCAAACAGGTCGAGGAAAGCAATAATGCTAATTTTGTTTGAAAAGCCTTCCGTTGGGATCACTATCAATATACATTCTAAGCGAGGTTTCTCATCTAAATATTCATGGCTGTTCATCAGTCGAAATTTATGTTGGCCAACTGTCCATTTTAGCATGTTATTTTCTTCTTTTTTTCGCTATTCACGCAGAGAGTCACATCCCTGTTTATTCCGTGGTATGAATGTATAGAGTGCATGAAAACAGGACCCAGATCGTTTTTTCTTTATTGCTCAGAATCAGTTTGCGCGGCAGTGGAGTTTGTAGCACACTCCTATAACGCGGCGGAACTCATTAATGATATCCCCTCCCTCGATATGGTGTCAAGAACGATTCGCCTTTCGTGGTCTGACGCAGCATATTTCCATCTTTTTTCCAGATGACGGCTGCAAAAGATTAGAAAAACAAACCCTGATCCATTTAATTGACGGTGTATGGAGGTTTCGACATCCACGTTTTCCCCCCAGCATACACATCACCAGCGTCCACAAGTATATTCTCCTCTTTTCAAATCCGTTCCTAAAAATTTTTCGGTGTTGGCGTTCGTTTTCTGGTGGTTTTTTTTTTTTCGGACAAATGAAATGGATTTTTATGGCCATAGCTGGAATAATGTGACCCCGTAAGAAAAAAAAAGTAATACATGTTGTGAAATTAACAGACAAACAAATCACAAGTATACTATTAATACCATAACACCGAGTAAACAAGGGAGTGCATTCACAGAGACGAGAACATAAGTTATGTTCGGAGTTTAATCGACCAGCGGGACAGTCATACAACGGGTATGTGTTGCCATTTTCATTCCCATTATGCAAAGGGACTTTTGGCCTGAACCTAATAACTATCTGCTTGTTGATCGCTTTGTCACGGAGTCATTATGTCGAATAGAGAAAAACAGGGTTACGACTCAAGCCTCAAGAGTTTTATTTTGTGAGAACTTTGCTCGATGTACGGATAATCATTTAATTACAAATGAAACTAATATAACAATGATGATAATAATATGATACCTAATACTACTAGAAAATAGAAGTGACATACAGGTTATCAAAATGATGATAATAGTGACAATAAATTGATATTGAGTTGGCTAAACACAACAGGAGTAACCACCAAAAATACAGTCAGTCCCCTTAAACGTGGCGAGGCTGCACGACACTCGTGCTGTTACACACAAGCAGTTTAAGGTCTAATTGAATTACCGCCGCGGCAAACTCCATACAAACCTATACCATCTCGGAGCGTCTTCCCCTATACAATCTGTATATTATACACCAGGAAGCTGTGTGTGTGTGTGTGTGTCTGCCCGTAGTAGGATCTGGCGCTATTACTGTTCGTCCTCTGCCCGTTTCCGGGCCCCGGTAAATTGAAAATATTAATTTTCTTTTGTGTCCGTTTATTACTGGCAGGAAAGCGCATTAGTTGCATTTCCCGTAGCAATCCGAATGATTGGTGTCGCAAATCATTTCGGCCTTACTGGAGCTTCACGCGATCTCGATCCCTGATTATTACGGATTCTGCAGTCTAGTTGAATGGTTAAAATAGGAATGAAATTAAAAAAAGAAATACGTGCAAATGCTACTATGGTATAACAAATATATTGTTCAAGGTAGAAAAGTCCTCCCCCCGCAAATCCAGCATTCATAACATTCACAAAATTGAATTTATCAATGGACAATGCAAGCAGAAAAGTTGATTCATGAACAAGGACCAGATGTTTTTATGTAATTCAGCATGGGAGGCTAAAATATGAAAATATTGATGAGATTTCATCTGATTTTCTTCATTGTATTTTGATGTTTCTGATGTTCTCTTAGATTCGAATAAAAATGGTTGTTTGATATCTCCGCAAACTTTAAAGCATCGACATTTTGGTCACAACAAGCTGCCACTATGAGCTATGTGGATAGTTCAGAGATTTCTCCTGTTCTATTTGTGGATAGTGGATGTAAGTCTCTGAACTCCTACAAGATCCGAGTGTACTGGGATCTTGCCCAGAGGGTTAAGTACTTCATTGGACACACCTCTTTACGCGATGTGCCCCTCCTGTCCTTGAGCAAAGCCATCGGAGTTTTCCAGCTCCTTACCCTATCAAATAAGATTCTTCGCATCTTGTGTTTGTTTGCTTCGTTTCCATCTGAGAAGATGGCTGGATAGCCCGTAGTCAGCTGCAATAGCTAGTCTTCCATGGGGTCCAGTTGGATGTAAGGCGGGATCACTTCACCGGGTTAAACACCCTGCTCTTTGCGACGAATAAATAAAGCGGGATCTTTTACGTGCATGAGTAGTGACTCTCTCTCTCTCTCTCACGGGACCTCCATTTTATGTCCTACCCTGGGGACAGAGTGTTTTGCCTCTCACTATGATAGAGGGGACGCCTACCGTATGATTACACACAACATTGCTGAGGGGGACCCGGGAATCGAACCAGGATCCTTTGGATTGTGAGGCAGACGCTCAACCAACTGAGCTAACTCACCTCCCTGCACATCGCTATCTTAGGAAGATGTAGAGTTACACTCAGACGTATCAAGACAACACAGCCATTTATCCCACATTCAACATCCATGCCATTAAACGGGAGTTTTATAAGACTCCGTTGACGGAGCAGAAGTATCGGTAGGCAATATTGTGGAGGAATTTTGTTTCTTTGATCGATATTATATATGTATTTTCTTGTTTAAAGCGTAATATAACACTTGACATCCCCGATATCTTTATATTTTTCCCAAAGAAAATACTATTATGATTTGGTGAAGTATACTCAGCGCTGAAGGAAAATATAACTTCCAACTGTCAATGATGAGTTATATTATATACAACGATCGACACAGCAATATACATGTACTATGATTTACATAAATACACACAATTTCATTCTACAAAGTGTAGCAGCCAGATGAAATCGTGGTGTCCCTGTTTGCAATGTTAAAGGCACAATTCACCATTTGCAGATGAAGCAAAAACCCAGCATTAGTGCTTCAAAATAGTTTTAAAGTTATGTGAGTTAAGGATAGAAACAACCAATGTAAAAATGTGAACCAGTACAATTGATGTTAAGTATTGTTAAATATACAAAATGTAAACTATAGTTATAATAAAAAATGTTTCCAGACTAAACCGTCTACAGTTACGATTTAATGAGAAAAATAGTGATATCTCTTATGTTTTAGGCTTTATTCAAAAATTGTATATGGTAGGATGTTTTGTGATACAACTGACCTACTCACATGCATCAAAAGTGACATCTTGAATATTTTTTAAATCACTGCTCCCAAAGGTAAACAGGACCTTTAAGATTTCGACCTTACCTGTATTAGTCACGTGAATTAATTGTATGACCAATCACCAAGTAGCATTTATGTAGACCGTTTAATATAACAAAATATCCCGCGGATAATTGACAATCGAGTTTGTCGCGTGTGCGCGCATGTGCTTTTTTACGCCTGTGCAACTTTACACAGCCAACAACCATGTTGTATAGAAACCTATCGGATGTTTGAAAGGAGTAAATATTTTGGATTTTGAGCCAATTCGTTGAGAAAGTGTCTTAACTCTTGCTCTAAAAATAGCTAATAAAAAGATCGGAAATAATGTGACTTCAAGGACATTCGTTCATAGCGGTAAAACAGTAGTATCGCGTGTGTGTGAAGAGAATTAGTGAAGATCGCGTTTTCAAATAAAATGTAAAGTGGGGTTGAGTGAGTTAATAGTGAAAAAGAAATCTTTTCTCATATCCTTCATATCTAAAGATATTGGGATAGACGGAATGTTCATTTCCTTTATCTTTCGAGAGCTATGTAATCCCTATCACATACAGTTATTCCTGCATGGTACCACTTAATAATATGGGGGAAGTTTATCATGACGATATATTTTCATATTTATAGAAGATATAGAGAGGATGTTAATGGCCGACGAATGTTGATTTTTATTAAAGAAATTTAACTTTTAATTGAATAAAATTTTGGGGTTTATGAATTCATAGATGGAATTGTTATCTTGTAAGGGAAGCGGAAACGGGGAGGGGGAAGGGGGGTATGGGGTTGATAGCTGGGAAATCTTGGGAGACTTCAAACTAGCAGGATGTCTTCCCTGGAACCTTGGCCATAAATCAGGATGCAATCAGGGTAGAGCGAACCACTCGTGTTAACGGACGGCTCTCCCCATAAATCGTACCCCCGATATGATTAGAGGAGTGCCATATTATCTCGGCCACATCCAGGGATGTGCTTTCTTAAGACTGGCGTAGTCTCCTCCTCCTCCTCCTCCTCCTCCTCCTCTTCCTCCTCCTCCTCCTCCTCCTCTTCCTCCTCCTCCTCCTCCTCCTCTTCTTCCTCCTCCTCCTCCTCCTCCTCCTCCTCTTCTTCCTCCTCCTCCTCCTCTTCCTCCTCCCCTCCTCCTCCTCCTCCTCCTCCTTCTCCTCCTCCTCCTACTATTTTTCCTCCTCTTCCTCCTCCTCCTTATACTCTTCCTCCTCCTCCTCTTCCTCATCCTCCTCTTCCTCATCCTCCTTCTTCTCCTCTTATTCTTCCTTCTACTTCTCTTCCTCCTCCTCCTCCTCTTCCTCCTCCTCCTTCTCTTCCTCCTCCTCCTTCCTCACATCCTCATCCTCTTTATTCAGTCTTTCTTCTCCTTTCTCCCTTCGCATGTTTCATTACTGAGCTAGATACCAGACCCTCATCCTTCAGGTGGTATCATGTTCCTAGGTCAAACCCACCAAGGCACTCCCTCGTGATCCCTGCACTGAACGACAGTATTGCAAAACCATCCTGTGAGTTCAGATGGTTCTTTCTCCACACCCTTTTCAACTCTACAATTTCGACAAATAGTTTGAGATGCTCGACTCCAGATTGGAATATCATTTTTTCTACTGTCTCTCTGTAGTTGAAAGACCTTGTTCTTTTCAAGACCATTCAATGTTCCTTGGGTAAACCCTCTGCAAACTGGTAAAATCATTGGAATTCTTTTTATCTGATCTTCTAAAATATTCACTTCATGACACTTCATGGACTCGATCATATCAACATTGTAAAAGCCGTGAAAATTTGCTTCAAACTAGCGCGCGCACACACATGCGCGCACACACACACACACACGCTGTCGTCACATTGTCGTATAAGCAGAGCAACAAAATTAAAACAGCTCAGTGAGAATTCACTCACTCACAATGCGTAGGCAGAGAGCAAATTAGGAATTTTATCAATTCATAAAAAAAAAAAAATCAAATTTCGTGTCTTACCGAATGGCCATCTGCTAAACACAGTATTCCATCCCCATGCATGTGTTTATTGATAATTTTCCCGTTTTGATTATGAAAAGCCACTTTCCGCTCATAAATATCCCTTCAACTCTAGATATAGGTCTTAGGCAAAATGTTCTCGACAATAATCTACTCAGCTCCACAAAAGGGGCAGCGTCGGATATGCCGGTATACTCATCTTCTATGTAATATATGTATTGAAACGACAGGCGCAATGATCGGAAACTGCTTTTACATACAATACGGCGTTAGCTGCCTTGATTAAAGATTACTACCAATCATCTTGTGTGATTAAAAAAAAGATAGAGCTTAAAGGCATAATTTACCATTTGCAGATGAAGCAAAAACCCAGCATTAGTGCTCTAAAATAGTTCTTAAATGTGAGTTAGGGATAGAAACAACTACTGTAAAAATTTGAATCCGTGTAATCGATGTTAAGTATTGTTAGATACACAAAATGTGAACAATAGTTATAATAAAGATGTTTCCAAACTAAACCGTCTACAGTTATGGTATATTGAGAAAAATAATGATATCTCTTTATGTTTTAGGCTTGATTGCGAAAATCTTATATGGTAGGATGTTTTGTGATAAAACAGACCTACACATATGCATCAAATGTGAGATCTTGAAGATGTTTTTAGATCACTGCTCTCAAAGGTACACTGGACCTTTAACTCTGTTTCTCCTTTTCTCTATAGCTCCATCTCTCCCCCTCTTCTCTCTCCATTCCGCCAGTGTGTCTATTCCTTCGCTGTGTGTGTATCATCATTGCCAACGCTAATAGAATCAACCAATGAGGAGTGACGGATGAAGTATTGGCCAGACCTCTGGCGTTCATTTAGACGCGCTTTAACACGTCGGCCTTCGTGACGACGCGAATGACTGCTCGCTGTTACTCCACTCGTGTATGTGTGGTGATGAAGCAGGTTGGATGGATGAGCAGCATGAGGTATAGTTTCTCTTTTTTTATCACTGGCGGTCGACGGATATTGGATATTGTAAATACGCCGTGAATGCCACAAGTACGGCCCTGATTAGGCCCTACAAACATGGAATGCTCGAAGCGACATATAGCATCTGAGAATACGTTCTCATATAAGTCTGCACGAGCCGATCTTCGCTCAATCAACAGACGGTATACCCTTCTCCATCTACCCACTGGGTAAGGCCCATGCAGTATTAGACGACAGTACTTTCCAATAGTATTCCCCTCGCCTCTTGAAGCAACTCTCATCAAACATCTGCGTTGTACTCTCACGTACAACTTTTACAAGAAGACTCATCAATTCAACTGAGTTCCCCGCCATTAATCCTTGAAAAGAGGTAGGAAGTCACTTTGTGTAAGCATGATAAGAGAGAGAAGGGAGGGAAGGCGTACTTCAAATTCATAAACAACAACAACAACAAGAACAATAATAGTAGTAATAATAATGATAATAATAATAATAATAATAATAATAATAATAATAATAATAATAATAATAATAATAATGATAATAATAATAATAATAATAATAATGATAATTAACAATTCTTGTCCAGCGCATTAACTATCACATTTACATGAATAGCACAAAATGACTTACACATGACTTTCCCAAAATGTGAAGCGAGTTCTAACGAAATCAGCAAATAAGACGCGCGATTCATATTACCTGCAATTATACAATCTCACAGCTTCAAGTGATTCATAAGCCTTTAACACTCAAAGATAACTGCGTGAAGTGGATCGACGAATACTAGACCCGTTGCGAAATGATGGGATTTTGGTATGTGAGCACGTTGCAAATATACTTTTAGGGGATTCGACTAGACAACTTCAACGAACCTCACCTGCTTATCTAATTCTACACACACATACAAAGCACACTGGGAACAACATTTTTGTGGCCTTTTTTTTTTTCTTGTTCTTCTTTTGAGCAAACACAAAATGTCAACGAATTTTGCATAGTGTTGTTTGCGTATAAAATCCTTCTTGGAGATACAAAATAGTACTTTAATCTTCCCAACTATATGAATACAAACGTGTGTATTCAGTGAAAATATGAAAGTACGAAGGGTTAGAGGTAGGGTCCCTGGGTGGAAGGTTGTGTGTGGAGCTGCTTAGTGACTTGCCGCCATAAAGCGCGGGAACGTGACATGTCGCCTGCGCATCAAATCGTTTTCGTATGAATGAGTCAGTCATACGTGAAGTGCTCAGAATTTCTCCGCGGTCAAGGCACCGCCTATACTCTAAATCTATCGCCCGCGGAACTCACACGCTAGTAGGTCCGGTCCATTTCAATTCCATTCAGCTATGACGTATCACACCTGTAGCCCTACGTGAATATCACACTCAATGACATTTCACACACCAAGAAATTCTCCTTTGATATAGATAGAAGAAGAGGGCGACTTGTACTTCTTGTTGTAAAGATGTGAGTGTGTTCATACATTTTTTTTCGCAAAGCAATGGTCGACGGGAACACAACTGCTGTTGAGTTTTTGAACACCTGTGACTTAGAACATGGTGATGACGGAACAATAGGTGCATGTTTATTTAAAACCAATGTTGTTTGTTAGAAGGTGCATACTGCATGCAGAAGGAGCCAGTGCGTAATATGGCCGCCGCGCGCGTCAAGTGAATCAGCGAGCTCGTCTGTTGCGCAGGCGCCATCTATCCCAGTGATCAGGAATGAGCTTCATCATTACCCTCACGTATTTGTAAACGAAGAGAAAACACCATTGACATGACTGGAACGAATAACAACATTGTCCATGACGATAGGCCATTGATGGGCCAGGGACAGAATCAAGGTGAACTTAATGCTGAATCACCCCGAAAGCGGAAACCACGCTATATTTGTATATCAACGGTTGAATAATACCACACACACATGCACAAAACAAACACACACGCACAAACTCACGCACACATACACGCATATAATGGAAACAATGATCGCAAGACGTAATTCACAGAAACAAAAAAAAAAGCACAACCTTGTCTATAAGTTCAGCTCCTATTCATGTTCGTCAAATCGAGAGTTATTCGAATCACTGACAACGGGTTACAACAAGATCTCGATCTTTTCACCCGTCTGCACTTCAAACGTCCGCCACCTGCTAATCCAAACGACATATTGTTCAAACGTAATGCATCCCGCGGGAGTTGTAGAGCGATCGATCGATACGATACGACACAGAGGTTGCGTTATCGCATTTTTCCGTCCCCACGGGCATCATCTCCCGCCACCGACGGCTTTCGGGGGTTAAATTTTTAGACGTGTCTGCAGCGAAATCGCCTGGAAGGTCACTGCCACTTCGCGATCTCGACAGCTTAATGTTGTGATTTCCAGAACGCAGTTGACAGAAAACATCCCCGGCTAATGTATGACCCTCTCTGCCCATCGGCACACTCATCATCGCTTCTTCAACCGCGTCGCGACGCAAGGAGAATTTTTGTTTCGGCCTGAATGACTAGCATTGTGCGCTGGGCACGGGAAAATCCTTGTCGAGTACTGTTAAGATGCTTTTACAATACTGAGTGATATTACTCTGGTCTTTCAGTGTTGTCGAAGTTTTTTTCTAAAATGTGAAGACATAAAAGGATATATAAGATAAAAAAAAATCAGTGTAATTCAGCCCTTGTCACGCAAGAAATCTGACTGAAAGGTTTGCAAAAATTGCAAAAACAAACCTTCCAAAAGAAGGTCACTGCCATGTTAGGTGGGAAATGAAAGTTTCTGTTGGGCTGTTAAGTGTTGTGTTTGATATTACGGGAAATTGATGTCTTCTTCGAAAGCATGTACCAACGCAGGAATATCAATAGCACAAATTTTACATCTGTCGACTTCATAATATGATTATGGCACTGGTCACAAAGACGTGAAAAATAGAGGGCGGATGAACAAAATAAAAATATTCATTCCGTCGCTAAAAGATGAAATATCACTTTTGATTCGTTTTCGATTGGCAAGAGGAATACGGACGTATTTAAAACCCTTTTATACCAAATACGAATCAGACACTCGGACAAGATATTGTCGATTACTGGATATATTCTACTATGGTTGATATGCAAATATGCCATTGATGTCCGATAATTTAAGAGAACGTTTTTCATTTGACTACTTCTCTATCATACAACCAAGAGTACAACATTGTACCAGCATCGTATATAGGCCTACAGACCACTCCCTAGATGACATAACTACTATGAGTTTCATTCTACAAAGCTATCGACAAAAGTTGTACACTTGTATTATTACGTAACACATAACATCGTTAATTAACTCTGAGGAATGACCCAGCGAATGCGATCGTGATGGCATGAATGTAATCACTGTCACTGTGTTAAACAGTATTCTGCTGGAAAAGTCCATGTTGAACATTATGACTATTTTTGCTATTTCCGTGCTGCGCTAAATAAAGAACAGTAATGACAGAATAAGATGAGTACTCATTCAGCTATGTCAATGGAAAATTGCTTACACCAAGAGACACTGTTCTTCGTCTCTTTCTCTCTCCCTCCCTCTCTCCGTCTCTCCCCATCTCTTCCAACCTTCCTCGCATTAACAACAGTTTACAGTCACTGCGTACGGGCACAAGCGCGAAGAGCTGCGTAAATTAATTAAGCTCGGCGGAGCGATGGCACGCGAGTCAAGCGGAGCGAGCTCGACGAGATCTCGGTTCAATGTCGTCTCAATTACCGCTACTCCCGTCGCGTGTTGGCGGATGTTGGAGAACAGTCGTCCCCCATACAGCCACCAGGCCTACGTGCCTTTTCCCTTCCCTTTCCGTCTTCCTTCCTCCACCATCATTATTAACTGTTATTCAAATATACACGCTTAAAAATTCGCCGGCAGCGGGAGAGGTTCTGCAGCAGCGGAAGCAAACGAAATTCCGATACACAAAATTCAATTAAAGTGAGGAATAAAAAAAGAAGAAGAAGAGAACCACTTACCTCGGGTTCGCAGAGGTACGCTCGTTCGCCTCGGAAGCTTGGAGTAATCTCGCTACGCAAAGTGGGTTGTGTCTCCTTTCCCTGCTGCAAGACCCTTTTCGTCAGTGTGTGTTGAACTAATTGTGTGTGCGTGTGTGAGAGATAGAGAACGAGATGCGGTGTACTCTGTGCGTGTGTGTTAGATGGTGATGACTTTCCTACGCCTCTTGGTACATCGCGAAGACGATCGAGGAGCAGGTACGTATTAATAATCTCACTTGAATAATTTTCCTCACGTGAAAGGATTATCCAGCTTTTTCGTCCGCGCAACAAGTAAAAAAGGAACTCTGGCAGCGTGAACATACAGCAGCAAAATAAAATTGACAAACTTGTATGTTTCTTTTTTTTTTTCCTTTCGCCCTGGCTCACTTTTGTATCCCTATGAGCTACAAGCAGCGGTGGTTCCACTCTGTGCGTAATGTTTGAAGCGACAATGAACTCAAAAGACAAGAAGTAGGAAATCCTATGATTTTAAACAGTAAACCGGGAAGACAAACGTCCGGAATTAATTTCATAAGAGTTGCTCCACCGGGTGTAATCACATAACATTGATGATTTCCTCGTTAACTCTAATTAACGCGAAAAGATCCCGGCATCTCCTCGATGTAACCAGACACTCACGTACAAAGGAACGCTTAAGACGCTAAGGCCTGAGTCTAGCTCCAGAAAGATCCGTTTGATTACTGTGTCTTCTATCTCCACCTCCTCCCAATGTCCTCCTATCTTCTTCGTGGTCTCTTTCACTTTTTCCCTCTCGCTCTTCTCCAACCTATCGAGTTTCCCCTTTTCCCCAACGGACGGCAGTACACTAGCGCTGTCTTCCAAGGAGGGCTCGAGGTTATAGCGCCACCGTACGTTCGACGTGGAGCTGATCAGCGGCACAGGCGGGTGCTGACAGTTACGCGATGGCAAGTGGTTGTCGACGAGTCCGCGCGACACGCTTCACTCGAGGCGCTGCGAGGCTGGGCCCGGAGAGTGGCACTTGATTTTGCGCAATGAACCCGACTGTGAACCCCTTCTCTGGCATACCCGACTTTCAGGGGTGCAGTGTGAGAGCGGTACGAGTCGAGCGCGCGTGAGCTATTCGATCGTTTGCCTTGGCTCTAGGGCTCTCCAGTACTTTATATTGAGCGCGTTCCACCACTCGCATCTCTTTCCTCCCCTTCTCTCTCCCTCTCCCTCTCTCCCTCTTTTCCGATTTCCCTTTCCCTCTTTCCCTTTCTTTCATCCTCTCTACCCCTTTCTCTCTATTTGTCTCGCATCCACCTGCATCCCGAAATGCGTAATGACGAACAATAAGTCATTTCAACGATAGAGGGCGACAGCTTGAATTCAGCCTGAATTGCACTACCTCCATGGTTACCTGTACTATCAATTGATTTTTCCCCCAACGTTGTCTGCACCCGTTACTTTCGTCAACACAATCATTTTTCATTCATCGTAGCCGACACAAATGCTCTCAAAATCAACCGTAAAGCGTCTCATCTATGAGGAGACACAGTGATTTTTTTTTAATTTCATACTGGTCAAAAGATTAGTCACAATACTGTCGTGAAGATTCGATCCATGCCGAAAGAAATGCCGTGCCGCGATTCCGTTAAGATCATGATAAACAATGCGTCCATTCATCCCTTCGGGATCATAATTCTGCTACACTTGCATTCACCAAAAATCTTTGCAGAATAGCTGCCAGGGCCAGGGTAACGGAAAGGTTCTTTATTGGAAGCGCAGTGGTGTTGTAGATAAGTCGCTATAGACTCTTCAAGGAAAGTCCTTGGATTCGAGTCCTTCCTGGTGCGTTCAGCCTTGGATGGGATGTTTCACCAATGAAGTTCCATTTCAACTCAATGCACTATTGAGTACTTTCAAAGCGATTCCAGGTTCAGAGCTTAACTTAGTATTGTACGAGGAGAAACTAATCTAGAAAATATAATACTCAAACTAAATCAAACCGAACCACGAGTGCTTATAGTTATGTAAGTGTTACTATAGGGGAATTATACACACCTTATCAGACACGGTACTAACTTTTGGATTATTCACTATTAACTGTAGTGCTACAAACAGGGATATAAATATCAAGTATTCAAGACAGAACAAGAGAAATAAAATTGAAGAGGAAAAACGTAAATGGAATCTTCCAAGGCCAAAACGAAATTGAACTTGATTATGTAACTCGTAAATAAGGGAAAGCCAAGAAGAATATGCGATGCGATGAAAAATGGCGATGCTCCGCGTTCTTCATATCTTATCAACAGTACCACACATTAATTTATCCGTTGTAATAATCACGATGAGCTAGCTAATATTTATGAGACAATCAAATAAGGCAGCTATAATCTCTGCGTAGTGATCAATATCCTTGTTAACCCTTTAACAGCCAGTACTTTTACATCTTGTGTAGTAGAGTTGGTCAGTAAAGAGAGAATAAATGTGTACCGCATATGCGGTAAAAATACTCACGTGGGACTAAAATGGTAGAATTAAGTTACTATCGCGAAACGGTAGACTTAACAGCACAACAGCTATTTGGTGCTTAATTGCTGTTAGGATGTTTGTGGCTCGTCCGTCATCACGAAAACGTGATAAAGTTGCAAAAGTCTATTTTCTGGCTCTAGTATCATCGGATGCTCCAGATCCTAAACTTTCCAGCGATGCAAATCTTCTTTTTTTTTTTTCCTGTGGGTGCCATTCGACGGTGGAAGCAGTTTGTCATTCTCTGTAAGACTTCATATGACTGCTTGCAGAGCGAATCGCACGCGCGAACGAAGACCTCATACTCCGTATTGGGTGACTGCAGCGCGTCTGCCCGAAAATCGCAGCCGATACTCCCGTTTTCGAAAGACACTGGCTGATCAAAATCAAAATGCTGTGACCGTTGTGATTTGCGCCCTCTACACACAGACTACAGGGCAACTTTAAGGAGGAACGACCACACCTCACAATAATGTAATACACGCATGTGACTTGTCTCGTCCTTCACCGTAAACCATCAGATAAACTTCCCCGCAAGCGCTTTGGTATTTATGCGTACGAATAATGATCAAAATTATGCTAAATCTAAATGTTTAATGATATCTATTAAAAAAAGAGGTAATTTACATATTTGAAAACACAAGGTGCCATTGAAAGGCCATTGAAAGGCACTTCTCTGACCGAGTAGCCTAACACTGCATGCATGTTGCTGTAAGGAGCCGGTAGGCACCCTAAACAAATGCAATGTGAATAACTCTGTGTATGTGTGTGTGTGTGTGTGTGTGTGTGTGTGTGTCAAAACGACAATAGGTCAATATGGTAGGTTTACATGAATGGCTTCTTAGTCTGCCCTATGCTTATCTCGCGGTTCATTTTTTGTGTCATGGCAGAGCTGACGGGCAGTCGACAAATCGAAATATTTTATCGATCATGAGTTCGCCGTACCATTCACGAACACCGCAGAATCGCCCCCTTTGCGTGCACACCGTCCCTCAGTGAAGGAGGGATGATGCAACAGACGATCTAGCGGTCATAGGAGTCAAACACACACACACACGCACACACACACACACACGCACACACACACACATACACACATAAATATATATATATATAGTTGAGACAATGTAGATAACAGAAGATGTCGCATGAAACCGGCAGAGTTGTGAAGCTTTCGACCGTGGTCTTCCTCAGCTTTAATATCTCATGCGACATCTTCTGTTATCTACATTGTCTCAACTATAATTTCATTTAAGATGACAGAGGCGTGCGGTAGGAATATCAGCATCATGACACTATATATATATATATATATATATATACACGCGCAGACACACACACACACAAAGAACATAACTCATCAGCAGCTGTGCGTGGGAGATTGGCTTGGTCAATAATATTATGAAGACCTTTCTGTTGGAGCTAATTCGTCATTTTGCACAATACAACATTGATGCGAGGTGGAGGCGGATACCCGTGGTTATCCTGAGGTCATATCAAAGGTCAGTGCACTCTCGGGTATACTTAGCTGTTAAAGGACAAGTTCACCGTCATTAACATAAGGATTAAGAGAATGCAGAAATATTGGTAGAACACATCAGTGAAAGTTTGAGGAAAATTGGACAATCGATGTAAAAGTTATGAATTTTTAAAACTTTTGTGTTGGAACCGCTGGATGAGGAGACTACTAAGGCTCGTGATGCCATATGAGTACAACAGTATAAAGAAAATGTAAAGAAACTTCAGCATATTGTCACTTTTTTCGCATAATAAAAGAGCACTTGACTTGCCTCTTTCTAAAGACAATGGGAATAATATTACCCATAACATATGTCAATAACGAGTCAAGGGAATGTGTACTTTTTTCAAAAGATGACATTTTGTGAAATTCTCTTTATATTTTCCTTATACTGTTGTACGCATGTGACATCATACACTGCAGTAGTCTTCTCATCCAGCGGTGACTGCACAAAAACTTCAAAAATTCATAACTTTTGAACGGATTGTCCGATTTTCCTCAAACTTTCAATGATGTCTTCTACTAATATTGCTACATTCTCTCAATCCTTATGTTAATGAAGGTGAACTTGTCCTTTAATACCCTATGCAGTTCAGCAGCTTTCCACGGCACAGTCGTAACTAATAGGCCTATCCCTGTGGTCCGTCAGCAGTTTGCTTGTATTCTTCGCCATACGCTCATTGACTTGAAAACCAAGCGACATGTGGTGCGGGGGAGGAGTGGTAGGCTTTCATGGCAGGTGTTTTGAATCTGCGATCGACATCTCTAAACATTGACTCTCTGTTGGTGGGTCTCAGACTTTCTATGTCAGCTGTTGATCATTACGTCATCATTTCAAAATATATATAAGAACGGGTGCTAACACACACATGGATCTCTGATTGCATTTAGTGGGAAATTATACATTATGAAGATTTCTACAATCTTCGATAATGTAGCAAAGGGGGACTCATATGTTATTCTATATACATAAGGAAAATTTGTGTCATGTATGCAGTATTTGAAATGAAATGACAATTCCATCACATGTTGTTGTTATTCTCCCTCGATGAGGTCCACAAAAGTACTAGTATGTAGAATCTTTACAGATATTCTCGATTTAAAGGTAAAACATTTTTTTTTTTTTGTAAACAGATTATTCAAACGATAAACCGAAATCCACTCAGTCGACGAACAAAGCACAGACAATGCGAAAACTTTAAACAGTGTAACATTCAGTGAGTTATTCTTATCACGTAGGGCCTATACACAAACAAACACATACACATACATGCTCATTGCATTTAGAAGAAATCATTTAAATATAGATATGTTAAGGTATGTAATGACCTTCCCACGGATATAAAGATTTCCCGTAGTGTTCATTATTTAAATCTAGAATAAGTATGTTTTAAGGTCACTGCCCCGTTAATTTATTTTTTTTTTCTCTCTTTCTATTCCTGAATTATTTGGATTAGTACAGGTTATAAGTTATGATTTATTATTTTTCCCTTTCTCTTTCCCTTGTATCCTTTTGTGTCAGCTGTAATATGCGATGTTGTTTTTTTCTCTCTCAATCTATATGTACTTCAAATATCTCCATGTTTACAAGTTATGTATTTCATAATTTCATATTGTATTTGTATAACTTAAACTTGTTCTGGATCCCATGGAAGACCAGCGATGCCATGTTAGCATCGCTGAATGTTGTTGTTGTTTTTTTTAATACGGAAAATAAAATCAATCAATCAATCAATCAATCAATCAATCAATCAATCAATCATTCAATAGGCCCTACACAGCCTTACACACACACACACACACACACACACACACACACAGGTCACACACACACACACACACACACACAACAACACAAACAAACGTGCAGGCCATCACGAACTTCATATCTACTGGAGAAGAGAGGTATTTCCGTACTTCTTAAGAAATTCAATTGTTTATACGTATGATGTCTGGTTTTGGAAGGGAATTAAGCCTGTAATATTTACTCGGTCTACACATTGATGAAGAAAGTTCTTCGTGAGTTTATTTATCTGCATATCAAATACCATCAGAGAATTAAATCATTAAAAAACTCAAGATGTGTATGACTATGTTGAAATCTTTGTTACTGGTCATGGATATCAATTGCTTAATCCATGTATACCTGCAGCCAGATTCTGTTTCTATTTGTCCAATTATTCATTAAGTATTCATTATCCATCTAGGCCCTATCTATCTATCTATCTACCTATCTATTCATTCATTTACTTATCTATTTATCTATTTTTTGTGTATCTATTTATAGTTGTTTTTCTTTTTGCTGAAGGACGAGGTGGGTTTATTTTAGAGCAAATTAAGGTGACAAGAAATACAATAGCGACGGAGATAAAATAAAAGTTTCATAAAGAAAAGTAAAGGATTTCATGAAAGACAGAGACAGACAGACAGATAGACAGATAGAGAGAATCGTCTTGTTTTCCTTAGCCGGGTGAATCGAGTTCATCTTCGCATCTAATATTTTAACGTTTAGGTTTTGGGGGTTATTTTTAACAACAACAAAAAATGTGTCATAGATTTCCTGAAGGCACGGGAGAGAGAAAGCAGTCTAACACGAACATAACTTCACCATGTCATAATTATCATCACACATCTTACAGATGTAGGTAACATTTGTATCAAGCAGCTGTCATATATTGTGCTGTTTTGACAGAAGGGAAAACGATGTCAGATTCACGTTTTAACGATTTGCAAATTCAGAACTTAAACAATTTGTCGAAAATCCGAGGACTTTATATCTCGAAATATGATTATGCACTACATGTATGTATATACATTGTATATGTAATATATATATATATATATATATATATATATATATATATATATATATATATAATGCAATAAAATCCTTTGGACAATATCATAAAGCCTGATTGAAAAATTACAGTTGATTCGAATCTGTAATAATAATGCCATACGAAAATACAGTCGACCTACATAGTTTTAGCAGTACTCATAGTTCCGCGCGCGCACGTCGAAATTCAACAATGGTAACTCATGACGCAAGCGCGCACTCACTCCTTACAAGCGCGTTGCCCCCAGATACGAGTATGGTGCAGGTGGTTTCAATTCCTAATGCTTAGACAGGGCATACTGGCCAAGAACAGCAGACATGTGACGCAAATCGCAAGGCAGCACTGCACTGAAATGGCCCCGAAATGCACAACATTCCCCTTGGGCGTAATTACAAGCTTCAAGTCGTGATTACAATGGAGAATTCAATCGACAATTCTCAACGCTCAGTGACGGTGGGATTGGTAACAACTGAACACAGAAATCAACACGGCACAGTCACCAAGCTCCGCTCCATACAGAGAAATACTGACGGGGCCGGCCAAAGTACTGCGAGATCTTCTGTTAAAATTAAGAAGAGGGCGACACCGGAAAACTCGGAACCGAAAAGTTACTCAAGAGCTTCCACACTGACGAGTCCATGTTCGGGAAAGGACGAAATAAAAGCACTATTACCATCGGGAAAGAAAACGTGCCGGCCCAAGGTGGCGTCGGGGCGGGCTAGCGGTCGCGAGGAAGTGAGACAAAGCAGACAGCAGCAGGTGTGTTCCTCTCAAGTCTGCAAGCCCAAAACACCCCGACCGAGCAAGGTACCCCAGCTGTACAAGCCGAAAGGCGATGGCACGAAAGTCACGGACAAACATTACCAATCGAAGCACTGCGAAACTCATGGGAGATGCTCCACCACGGAAGAGAAGTCCACAAATAAATCAAGCAAGGTATCAGATAAGCATAACACAAAAACTGAAGAGCATGCTAAGCAATCACAAAATTCGAGGAAAAAGTCTTCCAAGCCACCCCAATCCCCATCTGAGTTTGATGTGAAGATGACGGCAAAGGTCTTAAAGACTCGGGGCTACCTCCTGGAAGGAAAGCTTGGCGAGGGGACTTATGCCAAGGTGCGGCGAGCCTACAGCTACCACCATAACTGCCGCGTCGCCATCAAAATCGTGTCCCGCTCGCGCCTCAACACCAGATTCAAGCAGAAGTTCCTGCCGCGAGAGCTGAGGATTGTCCGGTCCATCCGGCATCCGAACATCATCGAGCTCCTGGAGATGTTTGAGATCAACGGCGTCATCTTCTTGATCATGGAGCTCGCCCGTCATGGCGACCTTTTGGAGTACGTCCAGAAGAAACACGCACTCCGAGACTCGGAAGCTCGCGCAGTCTTCACCCAAATCATATCCGCTGTGGAGTACCTGCATACCAATGGTATATACCACCGCGACCTTAAGTGTGAGAACATTCTCCTCGACTGGGGCCCAACGGGCATCACGGCCAAGCTGTCTGACTTCGGATTTGCGCGCGAGTGGAACGAAGCCTTCAAACCGTGTTCGACTTTCTGCGGCAGCGCCGCTTACGCCTCGCCAGAGATACTGCAGGCGATACCTTACGACCCCTACTGGGCAGATATCTGGAGTTTGGGGGTGGTGCTATACATTATGGTGAGAGTTCCAAAAAATAAAAATAAAAAGGGGATTATGTAATCTGTTTCTTGTTTAGACAGATATGCATGTAAACATAACATGATAAATCGATTTATCATCTCGCACCAAAACCAGCAAATGGAAAAAAGTGAGTTTGAAATACATGTATTGACTTTCCGTTTGAAATTGGAATATCGGCCTCTCAAGACGTTCTACAACCAGTGATGTATAGTAGAAGCACTACAATAATATGACATAGCGGATAATAATTATTGTAACAATTATCTATCGTTTTATAATTAGCAGTAGGTATCAGCTTGTTATCATTGTTATTGTAATGAGTCTGAACGACCGAATTTTGTCGTAAAGTCTACATATTCAAAAAGTTTAGTAGATCTGGACAAACGTAGAAGAACGAGTATTAATTTTGGCATTTTGTTTCGCAGATCACTGGTCGAATGCCTTTCGATGACAGCAATATCCGCGAAGCCTTGGAAGACATGCATCACAACCGTCTCAACTTTTCCCGCCGAAGACTCGTCTGCATCGAGGTACAGCGGTTGCTACGCACCATCCTGACCTATGAGCCCAAGCAACGACCTTCCACTCAAAGTATACGCAGCAGCGCCTGGATGAGGGGGCGCTGCACCATGCCGCACCCTTCCGCTATCAAGTCGTCTTCGAGCGCGGGCGGAGGGATATGACGAAAAAAAAAAAATATGTGCGCATTCGTGTACCATTGGCACGACGAAGCGCAATGCGCGCATATCATTACGAAGCAGCTCAGCCTACTAAGTAGGTAGAGTTGGAAGCAAAGATGTTATATACGTATCTCTTTTTTGACATTTATTATGCTCGTTGGGAACTGAGAGTGGAATTATTTCATGATGCACTGTTGCTACGGTCTATCTCACGCTCGACAGTGGACTTACGGCCAATTCAACTTTCAGATTGATACATTATTTATGTATGAATACTAAAAATTTCAACAATTTATTTGTGATTGCCTGCATGTCCGCCGGGCAAATTCGAGACAAAACTCGATGATTGTCGTTGGTGAATAGATTGAAACAGAGTTTTTATCCCACAACAAATATGAAGTCTTTAACCCCCCTTGTACTGACGGACGAGACACCACGAACATAAAGTTGATATGCCAGTTTCGTACTCCTGACCTGACTTAAGTTATGATTACAGAGTAAACAGAGAAAATAAATTCTTCCCAGTTAACCATCATAGTGAATTTATATCACTACATTTACGCGAATTCATTGTGTTATAGTCATCAGACTTCATACGTAATTACACCGTATCCGGGCAATTACCCCCGGAGGGCAATTACCCCCCGGCCAAATACTGGTTAGTTGTAAGGTAAGAGTAAAGATTAGGGTTAGGGTTAGGTTTAGGGTTAGGAGTTTGGGTTAGGGTTAGGGTTAGGTTCAGGATTAGGATTAGGATTAGGGCCAGGGGAAGGGTGCGGGGTAATTGCCCAGGGGGTAATTGCCCTAGACCCAATTACACACATCAACTTCATACTTACAGAGCGACCACGGAGGTGTGCGCATCTCACCTCCGTGACAAACATGTACACACGCACACACACACACACACACACACACACACACACACACACACACAGCACATTTTGAGATATTGGCTTAAATGGTTGTCTGTCTTTGTAGTTTTTATGTGCTTTCGCAACATTCTCGAAGATTGCAGATTGCAAACACACACACACACATACATAGGGCCTACTCACAGGCGCAACCTCACTGATCATCCCCCATCCAAACATTCACACATCACGAATGCACACACGCACACGAAAGCACATATACACACACACATACACACAGACAGATATTATTGCCTCTAAGATGTTTTGTTCACTGCGAAACATATGAATTGTACAGATTTGTATGTGGAAAAGTTAAATTCTAATACACAATCCCTCAAGGTTACCTCATCAGTATTCTCCACAAGCGAATTTGAAGTTATAAAGACACTGGGATTTGCATTTTCTAGCTTAAAGGCATAAATAAAATAACAAAATATATAAGCCCCTCAAAAAAAGGGGATCCATAACATGCGGCACTGTCATCTGTTGTTCGTTGATGTACTATATCATAATCAGCAGAGAACACAGAAGTGTACACACGTACAAGAACAATTGAAAATGTGTTCACATCTTATTCATCTCAAAATTTTAATCGTCATTGTTCCATCGTCTGAGAATGAAAAGCACGCGCGTTGTAAATTTCTTCAGACATTTTGTGCGTGCCACGCCTGTGCACATTCCATTTTTATTTTACACAATGCTGATTAAATCCCTCAGTCTCGATCTTACCTCGGAATGCATGTACAACGTAATCAACATCACACCATGATACTGTAGTAGAGAACTGGCCATGTTTTAACCTTCACACACCGTTGCGAAGTACCCTTCTGATTAATATAAATATAAATCCGATGAAAACATAATTGAAGCATATGTTGACATACAAATGAAACATGAAATGGTCTGCTAATAATTGCATTTGTGGAAACAACGAAATCCTACTACATCTTTGTGCCTTGAAAGAATTCTTAACTGCTGTATACAACAAGCAAAATGTCATTGTTGTAAAACTTTGTATGAAGAAAATAAAACGCCTCTTCTGCTTTAAATCATATATTATGGAAAGGATACCGTTCACGTAGGTTTATAGACGTTCTTCATTTAATCTTTATAATGAATTATATTTCATTAACGGGTGAAACACAGGGGTCGACCGGGAGACTGTTTTCACAGATCTACAGGATCATACAAAGTGCACGTACAGTAGGACGCCATCATTCAATAACATATTCCCGACTCACAGAGCATGACTTTGATCTGTTGTCTACTTACGTTAACATTGTGTCTATTAGCAGAACACCGAAGACACTAATATGTTTGTGTCAATGTTTGATTAATTATTCTTTCATATATCCTCACAGTGTTGACGAACGTAGTTACTTCCACAAGGCTGGTAGAAACCATTAATATTCTATGCACAATTGATACGAAAAAAAAACAAAAAAAAACCAACCCGGTGCTATTACAGTCATGCGACATGTAAGACGACTTTATTACATTCAGGCCTTATACAACAATGTCACTTCAAACTGTTTTCCCGTTCATGTAAGTGGAAGACACATTTAATTGTAAATGTTGATAACTGAGGAACAGATCAATGTGATCCATCACCATTATGTGTGTTTAAAGGGATGTTACAATTTTGGTTGAGATTGAGAAGATTTTAACATTTTGCGAGATAAGTGGAAACTACTTATGTGAAATTTCAAAGAGCATACAATTCTCAGAGGTAGTATTTGCAATTCAATTGAAGAAAATTAGTTTTAAAATGGCTGAGATACCCCAAAACAAAAGCAATGTGGTCCTAATAAAAGGAGGGTCACACATTTTATTAGGATCTCTTTGTTTTTACATATCTCAGCCATTTCAAAACCGATTTTTATCAAATAAACGTTGAGTTCCTCTTAAAATTGTATGCTCTGTAAGGTGTCATATATACATGCACAGTGTATTTGACTTCTAATCATCTTGCAAAAAGTTAAATCTGACTTCCCATCTCAACCAAAACTATACCATCCCTTTAAGCTTCCGGTAATATTAACACAAGATTATCAAATTTATCATGTGTTTGTGTTTTTTTTTTCTTTCTTTCTTTAAAACTTACAAAAAGAGTGTACGGATGCAGATAAAAAATAATACAGATTTTCATTTTTAGATGTGATCAAGCATTCAGGAGATACAGTGGTAGTATTATCGCACATTATGTCAATGATTCAAATGCAATAAAAGCATGCTTTATAAAATCTGAAGAGCTTCAAATTCCAAACATTGTTCGAATGAAGTTTTAGTTGTATTATATCAACATTTCTATTGCAAACAAATCTCGGGAATACAATTATACAAATTGTACTTCTAATTCTAATCCCTAATTTGCTTTTAAGTCAGATTGCAATAAACTCTACTTTGAGACAAAATGTTATTCTGCTTAAAGAGTTGCAAAAACTGGAAAGTACTGAGAGGGGAGTTACAATGTAATAAGCTAAGAAGAGGTTACGGTAAGAAAAAAGTGTTTAAATTAATGCAAACTGGGGTACAATTAAATTCTAACTGGCCCAGTCGAGTAGTGCAATTTCAACTGAACATCACTCCATGGACTAACTACAAATGTATGCTAACGATGCAGACATACAACATCTCCATAATATGGAATACCATTACAAAATATAAAGTACAAGATTTTTCCAATACAAAAATGATTCTCGTTCTCATCGCCTTAAAAAAACATTAATCAACGAGCGCGAGTTGTCGGCATTTCGCACATTCGAAGTACACACATCGCCAAGTTCTTCCTGAATTACACAACATACAGAATTGCACGAAATACATATTGTACGTATGTGCCGAATGAGTGAGAAATGCAATGCAAAGTCATGAGCAAAAATACATTAGTACAAGATGTTCAAAGTACAATGGGCCCGTGGACATTTCCTTCATCACTTATGCTATCACACAAAGATGCTGAGATGTGTGAAATACACGTACTTTGCATGTGTATGATTTAACCACTGAGACTATAATTGATACAAAATTTCATATTTTATCAAATATAGTATCACTGGGAATCAAAATCATTGACATGGCTCTTGAAATGTAAAATCTGCCATAGACTTTAAATAAGTATGAATATGCACTTGCACAAATTTGCAAATTCTTACTATGATTTTTTAAAATGGGTTGCCAACTTTAGGATCAGTTTTAAACTTTGCAAGTCAGAGGCTTTTAATAATTATGAAACAGAAAAAGGCAATGGCATGTGGGGAAAAAAACAGGGTTCAAGTGAGTGAGAGAGAAGTTTTTTGTCTACTTTATGAAATACTGTACTAGCAATAAATAATGACAATTGTAATGAAAGATACAATATCACATCACAGAAATGTAATTTTGTGGACTTGATGAGATAAATTAATTTGGTGTTGGCACTGACACTGCAACTGTACACTCACTGAATACACTCACCCACTGAGATTTAATTCCAATCAACTTCACCACAACGGCTTCTTCTAAATACAAGTTTACATTGAGCTGATCTCATTTACAAAAAATATAGGTTGGCCCACTGGTTAGGAATATTAATTCCACTGGCATAAATTGATTGTTTTCTTTTTCCTCTCAAACAGAAATTGTCACAGCAATAAAATTGCACAGGAAGAGAAATATCATATATCCGAGAGAGAGAAAAGTGAAATAAATAAAGAAGTTACTACGAATATGATGCCTAACTATGTGAAACTGACATCAACCTTTGATGTAGGATGTTGAAAATATTACATTTCAAAATGAAGTCAAGCTTTTCAAAATAAAGTCAAGCTTAAAGATTAATGTTGAGGTGAGAAAAAAAAAAGAATTCTTTTAAATATTTATATCATGGACATAATAACAATTTTGCTGGTCAATGCAATTCATTTAAATTGCATTCTAAAAGTGGAAAACCCTAGTACAATTATGGCCACAAGGTATGCATTGACAATTCTACTTCTGAAGGAAACTTGAGTCCCAAGACTTCGAGACAAAGAATCAAACACATTATCCATGTTTACAAAAATCTGACAATGACCTTCACAGCATTTATCAAAGATTGTTGAAGATTTGGCTGGTCAAGCATTCAAACATTATCTGAATCATGACTGCAAGCTCTTTGCACAAGGATTCTTGTATCTCACTGCACTTTACTGCTAACTGTTGGTAGGTTTATCTACGTGTGTTCGCTTGAATAATGCGGAATTGTCGACATCAGCATGGCACGAAAGAGCAAAGTAAGAAGCCGATGTTCAATGTGACATTCATACAGGCTGGTACCCCCAAGGTGAAATATTTCCCAGCGTGAAATTTTTGTGCATTCTGCACAATTTGATGCCAGTGTACAAACATGATGCCAATGTTCTGTGTATACTGTATTTCGTCCATGAAGATTTGTTCTATCATCAGCACTGCGTTGGACTATCAGCGAAATTAATCACACATAAAACTCACCTTTTTCAAACGAGCAAGAAAAATTAATCCACTTATGCTGCATGCCTTCAAAAGCCAGTGGTCATTCATTATGCCTACTGTTAGAACCTTTGCAATTTGTCTTTTTTTAAATAATTTGCCATTTTTTCCCGACATACTAAAATAACTCCCACTATTTACAATATCGCACTACTGTACAATCACCACAGAGACGGACAGCTGTCATCATAATTCTGTGTGTTCGTCTGAAAAAGAAAGATATCGAGAGACAAAGAAAAACAAATGCAGCAATCACGCACAGTTGGCATACGTGGGGTTACAGAAATTAACTAAACTTGTCCTAATTAGTGTTACTTCATTAATGAATATGGGTATTTCTGGTCATACTCAGTTATATTTTACATCTAGTGCATCTGGCAATAAATGGATGTTTGAATACTTCATACTGTTTTAAAAAATTGTTTGAGTCCATGTATTGGCATCTCAGCTTTAATTCTGCCTGTCTTTTTTTTGTCTTTTTTTTTGTCTCTTCTTATGCATTGATAGGCATTATGCAAGCATTAAAGTCTTGAAACAGTTTCACCATTTTTGTTTTGTTTTGATTTTAACATCCCATGTTTCTCGCCTAATGACAAACACGAGAAATTAATGCATCTACAGTAATATTACATTTAAGATTCATGTTTGCAGGCATGCAACAACGTAAGAGTGGACATTTTTGTGGGGTGGAAATTTTGGCACATATCTTGTGACCAGAAACTAGTGCAAAAATAAAAACATGCAAATATTTTTTGCTTGTTATGCATACCACTGCATAATGTCTTGACTCCACAGAATTACAAAGATACGAAATTCATCGTACTCGGCAGATCAGGGTAGAAAAATTAAATTAAAGAAAATATTCACTTTTACAGTGGGTGTATTCAAGGTGGGTAGAAGCTGTCATTCTCTCTGTAAAGTGAATCAAATCTCTTGTTTTACGATATGAATTACTCACCTTTAATGTTCTCTGATGTTTCATCTTCTGACGTATCATTTGCTATCCTCTCGAGTAGATTTTTTATTTCGTTATCATAGTCAACCCACTCTGGAGCTATCCTTACAGCAGCCTTTAATTTAGGTTCCTTGGTAAGAGGATTATTGCACTGGAAAAAAAAAAAGAAAAGACAAATCAAAGGTGAAATATATGTCATTTAAACACTACACACTACTGAGCTCAAGTAGAGTACACTGTTATCTATAAAGTTGCACTGCAAAAGAAAGTTGTAGGCTAACATTTTCTTCCTTGCTTATATGTTTTGTTTTGTTTTGTTTTGCTTTTTCATTTTTTTGAGGAGTGGTGAGAGTACATGTAGATGGTTTGTTCTAAATGCGATTTCATTACATTGGGTGGTAGAAGGCACCGTTAAACCTTCAACCACCCAACGTTCCACCACCACGGAAGCCTTTAAAGATTTCAGATTATCGTTCACATTTTGTATATCTAACAATACTCAAGATTGAACATACTGATTAACATTTTAACATTGGTTGTTTCTGTCACTTGCAAATTGCTTTCAAATTGTAAATAATACCTTTAACTGCAGAATATTGAATTTCGGTCAGTTTTTGTACGCAAACAATGGAAAATTGTGAGGCAACAACATCTCAGCTCACTCATTTGCATACTCGTATCAACCAGTCAAGAACTGTCAGGCGAAAATAAGCCAAGCTACACAATTCCAGAACTTTGTGAATTTTCATCCAATTTTGATCAAATTTTCACTATTGCACTTTATATTTTACTCTTTCTTTTCAGACTAACATTAATCTGGTCTAGAATAGAACTTTGACCCTTTTTGTGCTTTATGAGTGATGATTGGTACAGAAAACACCATAGCATAGTAAACACTAGTCCCAAGCACTAAGTGGGTTAAGGGTGGCTAACGGGGATTTGGCAATTTCTGTGAGGGGAGGACACAGGCAGCTGAGGTGTGGAAGGGTTAACGGTGTACAAGACGATGCTCACCAAGTCTATAGTTTTGGCTCTAGGTTTCTCTGATTCATGGCACCACGTCTCACAGTAGAGCCACTCCTGTGGCAGACTTCTTATCGCCACCTGGTGGATCATGTTGTTTGGCAGGTCCTATACAAGACAGGAGAAAAAGGTTAGTAGTTACAGAGTTCCAGTTTCAAATTCTAATATATCTGACTGATCATCAGTTTCAAGTAATTCAGCCAGGAATAATATTATGCCTTACACTTTTATAGCAGGAAAATTGAATTTTCGCCAGTTTTGACAGACAACAGAAAATTGTGATGTGACGTGACATGTTTCTAGTGTCCCCTTATCATTTCAATTTCTTTCCCTAAGCAAAGTTGGACAAAATTAGATACACATTCAGAGAACCTTGCTCATGTTAACTTCTCAATTCTGTATAACAACAACAACAACAACAACAAATTACATGTATGCTTTTCAAAATGGTCGGTACACAGACTATTCCACATTGGCCATGGCAAAGCGGTGAGAATTGTACGCCTTCACTGTATTTTTTTTTTTTTTTTTTTTTAAGATCGATACAAAAATAATTGACAGAAGGTTGACAACATGTACGGATTGTTAACCACCCATTAAATATTTGTTTGGATGATGCACCAAGATTGATTCTCTTACCTGGTCAAGATTAGCTAAACTGTTTGGATCCTGACTCAGTGCCTGGTACTGCCCCCTCAGCCGATCACCTGCTGCTATTTTGCGGAATTTCACCAGGTCCACGACATAGAGGGCACTAGAAGGAAAGACGAGGGAGAATGCGTCTTTGGATACACCTAATGAACAGCTGCAAGAATTGTCCAGTTACACAAACTCAATTTAGAAATATTCTAGTGAGCCAATGAAAACCAATAATAAACCAAAAATGCATACTAAGGTTAACCATCTGGTAATCTGTCTAAATAGAAATTTTATCAAATGTCTGATATTTTCATCATATGATAGTACAAAGTATTCAAAGTATTCTTAAAAAAGAAATAAAATTTATGACAATGTACATATATCTTCACTAAACTTCTTTTTTTCTCAATAAAATAAAAAAGAGTAAGTTGTGTTCTCAGCAACAGATTATTGTCGTCATGCACTAGCCTCGCAAAACTGCTGCAGTTGCTACATTAGTACTTAAAACATGATTTCTGTATTAAAAGAACTTGTATTTAAACAGACGGAAAAGTTGTGAGGTGATGAAAACTTATTGCCGCTTTTAATTGCAAGTGTGGTAGCAACCAATATCACTATTCACTGAAAATGTGAAATTGTGTCACTTTCTGAATTTATGTCAGATTTTGACATGAATTTCATCATTCTGTTTGTCTGATTTCCCCTTATTTGTCAAAACTCCTTTTGAACATACTGTAGGAATTGCAATTCAGTAGTTACAGTTTAGTAATTGCATACGCTGTGTAAATACTAACCTAATGTGGTATTTTCTTCCTGCCAAATGGTTGGCCCAGTAACCCGACTTCCAGAAGCGGAATCCGTCCATTTCTCGTCGGCTGTCGCAGAACGGCACGTAGCCGTAGGGTGCCCCCTTAAGGTCAAAGTCAGCCAGCTCCTGCATGTCGGCTCTGACGATTTGATCAGCGTCGACAAAGATGATCTTCTTGATGTTGAGCGGGAAGAGGACATCAAGGAAGAGGATCTTGTAGCTGTGGGAGAGAACACATGCATAGCGTAATTTGGCCGTGGTTTGCTACCAGAATCTGAGGGTGAAAAATACTTCTTCTTTTTTTTCCATTTGGTACATTGCAGGCTGTGAGGCTTGAAATTTTCATTAAGCCAATTCTCATCAGCTTTTGTGTTCAAGATATTCGGGGGCTATACCTACTTTTTTTAAGCAATTATGTCCCTAATGACCCAGCAAAAAAAAAAAAAAAAAAAAGGCATTTCTGTAGATACACCCCTGTATTTACACAATGACATTGATAAAAAGATTTGGCAGAAGGGCATATCTGCAGATATACCCTTTTGCCATAATAAGTAGAAATATCCATTGCCATGTGCTAGAAGTGTATCCCTCTGGTAGGGGTTAAAAGTATAACATGATGGGCCTGCATACCACAGCAAAAAGAAATATTCTAAAAATGTGTGGTCTGTATAGTGTATACAATTCAGCAACCTCATTATGACCTTTGACCTGGTAAAACACGGAATTCCAAGGGCAGCATCTTCAACAACAACAACAACAACAACAAAAAAGAGTCTAGATTTGACTGTCATACACTAGAGAACCACAATTTCAACAACAATCATCACAAAATGCCATCTGCAGTGTGCACGCAAGATACTAACTAAAAAAATGAACTTTAATCCTACAAAAGGTGGAACACTGTGAGCAGCATCACCACAAACAACAGGGTCTAAATTTCAACATGCCAATTCATATGAATTTTTTGGAAAAAAAAGAAAAGTCATCAAGAAACGTGGATGGTCGAGCATGCATAAATACATAAAAGAGGCATATATATATTCACTTACCCCCAAATGACCCTCTGTTTCTCCGTCTGCTGATGTAACCACCGGGGCCATTTATACTGGACCAGTTCATACTCAAAGTTATATTCCTTGGCCATGTGTGGAATACTTTCCTGTTCACATAGAGAAATTAGATCCCATATGACTCTGTGTCAGTCTCAAACACACTATACTTTTTACAACTAGAAGAGTGAAGACAAAAACGTAAAATTATCTTACAAATCATTCCTTATTGTACCTGTACAATTTCATGAGCACTAAGCAATATTAGCTGTTCTTGACAGGGCAACACACCAAATGACTGGACAATAAAATACATAGTTTAGGACTTAATTCTAAAGAGGCTTTCGATTATTTTTGTTTTCTTTTTCACTAAAAAATGATAGCCGTAACTTTTGTCTCATATTCTACTCTTTAGCCCATTGAGTCATAGAAAACATGTTTCTGTCATTTGTCCCGTGTTTTTTTCATTGCTAACTCTTCATTCTTGGTAAACCACAAAGTAGAATGAGCAAAATTGTCCCTTTTTTTTTTTCATATGTAACACTATTTTGGTCGTATAACAGTTTGTGCACTGGCTGCAGAATTACCATAAGTTTCTTAATCACTACATAATTGATCCTTAAATTGGCAACATATTCTTCAAGCATAACGGTAATATTTCTCTGTAAAATTAATTGCAGCACTGCTCAAAAGAGGTGTTGAAGCATTGACTCTTGCCTTTGGGATGGCAACTTGAATACTGTAAAATTGGATATTTTCACGCTCCGCCAGGTATAAGAAGAGTTTCGCGTTTCTTATCTTGATTCCGTGGAATCAAGATATAAACGAATGGAACATATGGCAAGCAAATATATTCGCGTGCTTTTATTTTTGAGCTTCTTTGTGGTTGCGTGAAAATTTCCACTTTTACAGTAGTGCACAATGTAAATAGCATTTTGATGTAGTGATCCTCGGAGGATAAACAATTACAAAGCCACAACCACAGTTATTCTTTATGATCTGCAACCCTTGGAAGTTTTGACATAAGGGGCACCATACATGTACTTCCTATTTGCCTTCTCGGGGCCTGTTTCATAAAACTTGTCATCAGTGACAACTGCCACATTTCTATGACAAATTTGCTCTAAGCTAATCAGCTGCAAGGATTTCAGTAGCTTGTCACATCTATGACAACTTGTCACTGATGACAAGTTTTATGAAACAGGCCCCTGGTTCACTTGATTCCAAGGGGGCAATATAACAAAAGATAAAACAGAATTGATACTGGCCAACTTTTTTTTGGTACAGAGACGAATCTACTTCAAAGTAGCCAGACAGAAGGACTCATTCACTTTGCTGACCGCTGACTGACCTTGAAAGTTGGCGAGAGATAGTTCTTGAGGAACCAGAACTTGACCGGTGACTTGGTGTGCTTCAGAACACTCAGCATCATGATTCTGAAACAAACAAACAACAACAACAAAACCTATATACAGCTGCATATAAAGGAGAATACGAAACGAAGCCTTTTACAGGTGGCAGTTATTTAACAATTGTACCACTCAAACCAGCATGCAGGTACCCAACAGAATGAGCAGAACTGGCTTGACAGACATGTAACCTCCATAGGTGTTGACTTTTGCACTTCCGGTAATTCAGAGTTACTGTGTAGCAGGCACAGACAGAAGGTATATGCAGCAATCGCATCTAATTTGTCCCTTTTTATTATGACTAAAACATCATCAGTTCACAAGATAAATGCATTCTCAGGGCTTGCAACTTGACATGTCTTTTCCCCACAATGTAACAAATGCTGAGAAAATCTACAAAACTCTGGTTGTTTGGAGAAAGAGATAGTGCTCCCTGTTTTTTTCTCTACAATCAAATAGAGCTCTTGCTGTGCTCATCTTTAACACATTGTTACGGACATTAAACAGTGCCGCTACCATTTGAGTTTTCACAGTTATATGTGATAGGAGAAATTGTCCTCGTGCATAATGGAGCTATGCGTCCAAGGGAGGGTGCTCTTTCATATTGCACATAACACACCATACAACTCTCCTGAACAAATGGGATTCCTACCTGAGGAGTCTTTCGTAAAGGTGCCCTGAGGCCAGGGAGAAGATGTTGATCTGGCTGTCCCTGTCTCCTCCGGCATCGGCGCCCTCTTTTGTCTTGCCGCTGCCAGTCAGTCCCGAGATGGAGCTGGAGATGGAGTCCCAGATCCCTCCGCCGCCACCCCCGTCTTGGCCGTTCTTCCCCGAGTCACTGGAGAGAAGATCCTCGTGCTGCATATCTGGCTTCTTTTTCACCTGCCATCCATTGAAATTTGACATTTCATCAGCCACTGATTGAAATTTTACATTCCACCTGTCACCCACTGAAATTTGACATTCCACCTGTCTCTCATTGAAATTTGACATTCCACCTGTCTCTCATTGAAATTTGACATTCCACCTGTCTCCCCATTGATATTTGACATTCCACCTGTCACCCCATTGAAATTTGACATTTCACCTGCCACCTCATTGAAATTTGACGTTCCACCTGTCACCCATTGAAATTTGACATTCCACCTGTCATCCACTTAAATTTGACATTCCATCTGTCATCTCATTGAAATTTGACATTCCAACTGTCACCGCATTGAAATTTAACACTCCATCTGTCACTTCATTGAAATTTGACATTCCATCTGTCACCTCATTGAAATTTGACATTCCACCTGTCATCTTGTTGAAATTTGACATTCCAACTGTCACCCATTGAAATTTGACATTCCACCTGTCACCTTATTGAAATGTGACATTCCACCTGCTACCCACTGGAATTTGACATTCCAACTGTCACCCATTGAAATTTGACATTCCACCTGTCACCTCATTGAAATTTGACATTCCACCTGCCATCCAACTGAAATTTAAAATGTTGACTGCCATTTAAATTTGGCAATTCACATGACATCCGATTAAAATTTGACATATTGATTTTTCAAGAACTCCTATCATTGAAAATTAATGTTTGATATGCTTGATTGCTGATCTGATACACCACAGTTACATTACTCCTAAAACTTTTGACCAAGAAGTTTACCATTGGGGCCATACTGAGAAAAAACATTTATACCCCTTTACTGCACCAACTTTGCCTATTGGCACACATGACAAGATGCTCACTAAATACAAATTATCTACCGCTAAAACCCTTGTTCCCTATTACTGAACTGAGAGAATTTCACAAAATTTCATTTTTTGAGAAAAATACACATTCCTTGACTTGTTACTGATGTAGAGGTGATATTATTTCCCTGCTTTCTGAAAGAGAGATTAAAGTCAAGTTCTCTTTCATTATGCTACAAAAGTGAAATTATCTTGAATTTTCTTTGTATTTTCTTTCATACAATGTATATCAAATCAAAATATGCATGATTCACGGACTAGGTTTAAACTCCTTTTGTGAATTCCACTCTTTGGAGTCTGAAAAGGATAGATACAACTAGCTTACCTTCAATCTAACTATTTTGGCCTTGAAGCTGTTCATGACAACCTGCACATCATCGCTGCCTTCTGTTGAGTCGGTGCCTTCATGACTGGGGTGAGAAAAGAATCCAGTTTCTGGCATTTTTAACATGCCTGTAACTTGCAGACCTTGCTAACATTGAACAGCCGTAATCACACTATGCGAAACTACATGCATAGTTTGCTTCCCTATAATGTCCAAAAGTTTGCGCACACACTCACACTACCAATGAAACTATGCATGGTTACAGTGGTGCGAAACTACCCACAGTTTTGGTCTCTTACAGGAAAGAAGGACAAATGCACAACAGCATACAAAAATGCACAATGTGTGTAAACATCATGAATGGATCTATTGTCACGTTACAAACTTTTCAAAGTTTCAGCCGCATGCGGTCACACTACACAAATCGATGTGTAGTCTTATGAGAAGTGAAAAACTTCTGAAGTGCATGCAGGATAATTCAGTGGTAACTTCTTGTGAAGTTTGTAGTCACACTGCTTGAACTATGATAAGAAATACTGCACAGTGAAATTATGCATAGTTTCCCGTAGCGGGACCTTGCCTAACATGTTCTTCAAACAACAGAACCTCTCTATTGATCACGAAAATGACCATCCTGGGTCAAATGGGGTGTGCTCTTTTGGATGTAAACAGCAGAGGATAAAAGTTTGCAATAATATACATGAACATTGTGTGTATACCGTCTCATTGATCACTGATGTGGTAATTTGATCTGTATTATACTTGGCTATACTTGAAGTGCTTGCAGTCCTGTTACTCCTACTTTTATCTAAATTGAAGACAGTAGCCTTGTCCCTTCCTCATGTGGAAATAGATGATCGTAAGATTCCACGTAGCATAGAGGTATCTATCATAACAATACTGAGAAATAAGCATCAAAGTCTGCCAATTAAAAGAACCGATAGAAACACACACACACACACACACAGACACACATACACACAAACACACAAATCCTCACTATGTCAGGGGAACTTAAGCATACACTGAGAAATTCCTCAGAGTAGGCCTACAGAAGAAATTAAGATGAAAAAGAAATGACGGTTCTGGAGTACAATCTCTTACCTTGCCACTTCATATATATCTGCCGATCGCCCCTGGCGAAGTCTCAGCATCCATGCCCCAGGGTTGGCCTTAAGTTGCAAGTAGCCCTATCAGGGTATAAACAGAGAGAATGAAAGACCTATGTGTTGGAGTGGCACTGTCAGATGGACACTCAGCTTTGTGCCATCACCTTAATGTGTGAAACACAAACTGTATCATCATCTTTGCCAAACACCACCAACATTATTACCGCTGAACTGTCGCCATCAACATCAACATCAACATCATCATCAACATCAATGTCAATGCCAACATCATCAACATCAGCATCAACATCAACATCAACATCAACATCAGCATCAACATCAACATCAATATCAGCATCAACATCAACATCAACATCAACATCAACATCAACATCAACATCAGCATCAGCATCAACATCAAAATCAACGTCAACATCAACATCATCGTCAATGTCAACATCATCAACATCAACATCAAAATCAACATCATCATCAACATCAACATCACCGTCATCAACATCAACATCAAAATCAACATCAACATCAAAATCAACATCAACATTATCAACATCAACATCAACAACAAATCAACATCAACATCAAATCGACATCAACATCAACATCATCATCAACACCACATCAACATCAACATCATCATCACCATCACCATCAACATCAACATCATCATCATTATCACCATCATCATCATCATCGTCATAATCATCATGACCACCACTTTTGTCATTGTTTCTTTACTTAGCAAATTTATTCTCGACTATATAGCCATCTTCACCAAATCATTTACGTAATCGTCGTCGTCATCATCATCATCACCTTCACAACCTCATCATACATCCGCATCATCAAAATAACAATCATGCACATCCATGTCACTTGTGAAAGTCAGAATCCCTTGAGCCACAATCTCCCACTCACCAAGTTTGCCATGACTATGGTGTCCACCATGACTGGGTTGGCAGCCGTTCCCAGGGTGAACTGAAGGCCACGGGGCGGCTGACCCGTGTTCTGCTCGAAGCAGTGGCCTTCGAGCAGCAAGTACTCCAACTCGTACTCGGCGTGAATGCTGCCGCTGACCTGCCGCAAGAGAGAAACACAGATGCAATGAGAGTTTCTTGTCTGTTCATTTCTTCTTTTTTTTTTGGGGGGGGGGGAATGAAAATGTGAATGTTGATAAAAGAGTTTGACAAGTAACTTGAACATCCATTGTTACAAATGGAAAATTTTTTTGTTCAACTAGACCCTGCTAAATGAAAACAACTGGCAGATTATTACACATTTCTAAGGCTGTGAGTAGTCAAACCTGTTTAACACTTAAATTCTCCACAAATTTCCTGGTTTCATGAGATGGCTACATTGATTTCCAGTTGCATTTAGATGGAAATGAATACCTCTCCTGTAAATCTTACAATAAGATCATAATCATACTATGAAACAGGCATGAAACATAAAAAATTACACTGAACACAATAAATCTTTGAAACCTTTTGAAACAATGAACAAGTGTTTACTATCAAGGGTTTTCTCATTACCATAGGCATCACAAGTCCTTTTTTTTCTCAGTCTTAAAAACGAGGGCTACAATACAAGATAAGACAAAATTTCTAGTTTGACTGTCTTGCCTCAATGAGCTTGATGTTGTCCAGGTCATAGGGTGTCCTAACAGACTCCACCAGCCAGCTCTCTGGGGTGAGAACATTCATGGTCAGCAGGGTGTCTGCCGGCATGTCCGAGAATTTGGCTGATGGTCCGGCGGTCAAGCTACCATCAAATAAAAATGCATTAATGATGCATATGTCACACATACTAGGTTTTGGGGTGTTTTTTTTAAATCAATCATAGCCGACTTCATGGACAGCACAAGAGTTTGGCTCCTATCTCTATGAAGTGACATGCAGCTATCCGGGGGTATCCCACGTTAAGAGGTATAACATTATGGTTTGATTTCAGAAGCATGACCCCGTGTATCTTTGACATGCATTTGCACAATTTATGACAGCACACTGCTGAGTTGCTCAAAACATTACAACACAAATGAAAATACTTATGGCAATTCAGTTACAATGATAAATATCAGCATTCTTGAAGCAGTCCAGAACACAGGACACAGAAAAAGCAAACAATCTGTTGTTTTTTGTTGTGTTTTGTTTTTCTTTTACCAAAGGTTATGCAAGCTGTTAGGGAGTTCTCTAAATGACTCAACAAAAGCTTTTCTTTAAATGAAAAACAAGCACAAACAAGAGAAAACTGAACATGGCACTAGGCATTTCAGCAGTCACTTAACTTCCTGACAATTAGAGAAAGTTTATCTCACCTGCTATCAACTCTGAACGCCAACTCAGGTTCCAAGACATATCGGTAGAAGCTGTTCAATAATAAAGAACAAAAAGAGCTTGAAATTGCAAGGCTAATCAGTATAAAACAAAGCTCTTTCCAGTATGTGAATATTACCATCAAACACAAATGTGTCTTTTGTGTGACAGTGGGCCTCTGGTCTAGAGCATCTGTGGTGGATGCTACTGGTTAGGTCACAAATTGGCCTCAATCAACAGCTTCCACATATATGTACTAGTATTATAGCCTCTACTGTTTGAATGGAATATCCTTCTTGGTTTGAGTTTAGATGCAAGAAAGTGCATGTCTCTATTCATTCACATATTTAATCCACAGATCTTTAGAATGAGCTTCAGACAAAGTGAACTGAGAAACCAAATCCTGACGACCTACAACTTGTTGAGAAGATGTGATGGTTTCCTTGCATATACTGTCAAAATTAGAAAACTGCCAAAGGACTCCACACTTTACATACCACTAAAACCCAACATAAATGAGCATATGTGGGACTGAAGGACGACCATGTGAAATTGACATTTAAAAGAGACATTTCACAGAAAACAAAAAAATCCACAAGGCTTCAATGGTTACATCTTTCTGAAAATCCCATTACAATATGTTAAAATGGATACCCAAAAATATGGAAAAATAGAGGATGATATCCTTCACCCTCCCCCCCCCCCCCCTTAAATTCAGAAGAATCCACACTTTTGTGAAACAAGATGAAGAAACGACCCCTGCCTCCAATATCAAATTGGCCACTGACCTCTTGAGCGGCAGCTCTGAGAGCTGCGCCTTGGGGTTCATGAAGACGTTGATGTTGACGTTGAGGGCCTCGGAGAGCACCAGGAGGAGGTGACTCCACTTCTGGCTCTCACGGGTCAGCGGGTCCAGCACGGCCACAATGTCGTAGCTGGGCTCGTCTGGCTTCCTGGGAGATATAGATATCATGCTGGGGGGAAAAAAAAAAGATAAAAAAAGAAAAAGAAAATGAAGATAGCTAATCATGAACAGTTGATGCTTGTGACATATTTTACTTTTTGCAGTATCATAGTGCTCACAGCAGTTCCTATCATATCATCATACAGTATCAGTAATAAGTAAAGATGTCAGTCTTTTCAAATCACTATGTAAAGTGCATCACTGGTACTCCATTCTTGTCATCAATTAAAGCCACGATTGTGGACTGGATGAGAAGTAGGTTCTCATAGATGACTTCTGTGACCTCCTCACTTGTGAAAATATCTCTATGCGAAAATAACGGTTTTTACAGTATTAAATTTTTGACCGATTCCTGAATTGACACCAATGACGTTAACTATGATGCTGTCGACGACAACAACAACAACAAAAACACAAAATCCCTCCAGGGCCCCATTTCATAATAACTGATATGAAAGAGTTGCTGGAATTACAATTGCCATGGTAACGGCAAGAATCCAGCTTGCCTGATTATGGGATGTTGCCATTCCAGCAAGAGTTGCTTATCTGAACATCATGTTCTACGAAATGGGGAGCACGACTAATTGATTGGTTAAATCTCTGGCTAAAACTCAAAGGAGCTCTTTCATATACATAACAAAAATATATACATGTATTATCCAGTGTGCAGTGATGTAGTCCCACCTGTGCTGCTTCTTCCAGTACTGGGTGTCCTTCCGGGCATCAGACTGGCTGCTGGAGGCGAGGAGGGCATCCGTCCGCATCACCAGGTCACTGGTAGAGTCCTTCTTCTCCCCCTTGGCTACCTTCACCAGGCTACTTTGGAGCTAGGATTAGAAATGAGGACACCAATAATGCTAGCTTTGACAATCACAGGGATGTCAACCTTGCAATATTCTGACAGCTGAAAAGGAATATTTATGGTGGAGTTCACCCTTCCTGCAGCAGTCATGTATGGTGATACAAATTTGTAAAACCTGCCATACTTTTGGCCAAAAAAGACCCAAAAAATTGTACAAAATACTGTAAAAAAAGTAAGAATTGGTATCTCTGTGATCATGCACATGTATGTGATAATAAAATACAATCAAAACATTTCTGTTTTCTATTTTTCCACTCCAATTACAAGCAAGGTTTGCCGGCAAAGAATTTAACTAGATATTCAGGATGGCACTTCGATTTTTACAATCTATATTTTTTTCCCCATTAGTATGGGTCTGACATCACTGATGATTTTAACACGAGCAAGTGAAGATATTAGAAACTGGACAGGGGAAGAGGAATGAGAACTATGACATTAGCACACAAGGTGATAACAATTAAGATAATTATGACGACAATGATTGACAAGAAAATGACAGTGTGGGAACATTTGACAATGATGATTATGATGACAATGATAGACAATACAATAACATCAGAGGTACAAAGGATATTTACTCACTTTATTTTTCACATTAGTTGCAGAGTTACTGCTGATTAGCTTCTCAATCAGCTCAAAGTCTGCCATCTCAAACAGCTCTCCTGGAGAAAATGGTCCATATACCTGCAAAACATATGCCAAGAAGAAAATATAATGATGAAAGTGACGCATTGATGATGGTGAGTTAGGGACTGAAGCTTTGGAGATACAATGTATGTTACTTACGAAGCATTTTTCAATCAACTCTACTACTGATCAATGTGTTTATGCATATGTGACCCTGCATCACAAAAACCAACAAAAAGTCGCCAGACATGGCTTTTTAGTTAAGGGCAGATTTTGAAAGAGCAGACTCTGTAACTCAGATTAAATGGACACTCCTAACCTATCAAAATATTGGATAGAAAGCACACACTCTGGAAAAGTGTGACCGGAGAAAAGAAGCTCTGAAGAACAGGGCCTATTCATTCGATTAATCTTCACCAAACCGTGCTAGATGTGCAATGCGAATGTGACAAAAAACAAAACAAAAACAAAAACAGGATGTAAACCATCAGAGCAACAACAATGAAGGGATTATCAGATGAAGCTGAAATAAAGCATGCTTTTTTAACACCCTTTGCCCATAATTACTGCCAACTTTCAAAGCAGTAGCATCATTTTTTTTTTTTTTTTTATATATGAGAGTTGAAAGTTAAAAGTGTGCAATAAAGGGTTTTTAAGAAATGAAAAGGGACCTTATAAGACACACCTTATTCACAGTACTCTCCACACAAAAAAAAAAGTGTTCCAGAAAAAACTGCTAAAAACACTGTTTTATGATCCCAAGCTTAATCACAATAAAGAAGAAGATTTGCTCTTTCAGAAAATATGAAAAACTCAAAACTGGCAAAGTTGACCCATTTCACTTATTTTCAGTCCTCACACAAAATCAACGTGTGCGACTTTTTGTTTGTTTTGTGATGCACGGTCACATATGTTCATTAATGCATTGTTTATGCATAGGTTCACCATGAGACCCACTAGCTTCTACAAATGTTTTTTTGAGGCCCAGGAAGATTAAATACAACTATTTTTATTTCATTTGCTCTAACCGAGGACTGAGGGAACTGAATTGATAGGCAAGCCTTTATTCAATCCCCAGGGTCTCTTACCCTGCCATTGGCCACCAAGGCCCGGGCACCTGGATCCAGCCCCAGGGTGTCCCTGGCAAAGGCCTGCTGGTTTGCCAAGATGGGAGCAAAGGACTTCTGGTACGCCCGGCTGAAAGCATCCATGTCCATTCCCTGAGAAAAAGAGAAAAAAAAAAACAAACAAACCTGTAATCATTCCGGCAAGTCCCAAATTTGACATTTCTGTAGCTTTAAGTACGAAGAGAAATTCACATTACTTCCTCCAAGACATATGTTGGTATATCACAAAACCGAACTTCCGTCTGACAGCCAGTGCTGGTTCATATACAGTGTACCCTATAACAGCGGGTACTATGTATTCATTGAAATTAATGAGTTGTTGATAAGCTCGCTGGTTTAGTAGATATGATACATGTCTAGTAGATCGAGATTGTTGGTTCGAGACCAAGCCAAGTACATATGTATGTTTGCCCATGATCTTTTTCTTTCTTTTTTTTAAATCACGGCTACTACTGAAACACTGAATATTTGGTGCTTATTTACTTATCATACATCGATGGAGGGCAATATGTCAATCAGTAGCAGTAAAAACAACTCAAACAAGGCACCAAATTAGCTAATAAAGTTGGCTGTAGTGATAGCAGGTTTAAAGGGAACGTAAACCCAAAGAGCAATGTGAATTGAGTGAAAGCAGCAACATTAATAGAAGACATCAGTGAAAGTTTGAGAAAAATCGGACAATCAATGCAAAAGTTACAAATTTTTTTAGTTTTGGTGTTGGAACCTCTGGATGAGGAGACTACTAGAGGTTATGACGTATGAGTGGACAACAGTATAAAGAAAATATAAAGAAAATTTCACAAAAATTCACTTTTCCAGCATTATAAAAGAGCACTTGACTAGCCGCTTTCAGAAAGCAGGAAGAATAATTGCTACCCATAACATATATCAGTATCAAGTTGATGGAATTTGTAATTTTCATGAAAAATGAATTTTTGTGGAATTTTCTTTATATTTTCTTTATATTGTTGTCCACTAATACGTCATTACCTCTAGTAGTCTCCTCATCCAGCAGTTCCAATATCAAAACTTTAAAAATTCATAACTTTTGCATCGATTGTCCAATTTTCCTCAAACTTTCACTGATGTGTTCTACTAATGTTGCTGCTTTCACTCAATCCGCATTGCTCTTTGGGTTTACCTTCCCTTTAACATCTGTAATAACACTGTGCAAGCATCTACTCACATTGACATGGAATTCTTCTGGTGTCTTGCTCCCATCTGAGATGCTCTGATAGTTCTCCTCCTTGATGAGCTTGAAGATGAAGTTCTTGGCAAAGTTCCTCGTCTGTGTTTCCATGGCAGCGTGCATAGCTCTAGGCAGCCACAGGTTGGCAGCGTCCCCGGTGGCAGAGGCCGGGTTGTGCACAAAGCCCACTCGCACGTTGTTGGAAGATTTCTGAGAAGACATGCATCCAATTAAATCATTGAATGCCACAGGAATTGTCAAAAGGCTTTAGAAGAATAACATAAAATATTTGACAATTATTTTGTTCGTTTGTTGAAAGATGCCCACCATTTTTAAACATTTTTCGTTTATTTATTTATTTATTTATTTTATTTTTATTTTTTTTTTTTTGGGGGGGGGGTTTATGTATCAAAATCCACAGGATGGGCAAAAGCACAATGCTTGTGGGTCAAGGGATTTACTACAAAGCTTCATACAACCAAAAGCAGAACCCAAAATGTGTGTGAAAGTGTTTTTGAATCTCATTAACAAACAATGCCATGTGGGACAGTTAGAGATAAAGTGGATTTTGTGAAAAGTCATGTGCACCAAGAATGGCTGAATTCCGTTTTAATTGGGGGGGGGGGGCTACTATTATTTATCAATTCATTCATTTTCCCTTGCATTGTACGCGAGCTGTGCTGTTAAGTCATAACCATATACATTGTACATCTGGGTCCCATTCCAGATGTTAGAATGGTAACTCTTGCTGGAATAGCAACGTCCTGTAGTAACAGCCAATCGGGAAGCGGGATTCTTGTCATTACCATGACACTTGCCACTGCAGTAAGAGTTGCTATCATAGCAATGTTTAAATTTTTACGAACTGGAACGCCGTGAATCCTGATAATTTATGCCATCGGTTCCCCAAAGCTCACCACAAACTGGACGGCGTCTCGCAGGAACTGTCTCCCCTCGGCCGTCTCTGGGTCGGTCACCACCCACATGGACACTGGCCTGACTGCTTCATCATCTGTTATTTTTTTTTTTTTTTTGAAGTACAAATATGTCTTTGATAATCAATAACCATTTAGAGTTTAGCCCCAAACTTTTTATTTGACAGACTATCTTTTGTCATCACTATACTTCCAAAATCAATGAAAGTTTGTTTTGTCTTGGATAGTTCTTCTTTATATAAATCAAAACTTGTCCATAAACCAGTACTAGATGTCATCAAAATATGAGGCATATTGCTACAAAAGAACTTAATTTCAATTCAAGGCATGTTTTATCAGGAGAAAAAAAAAAAACAGCTGCAAAATAATAATTCCCAACTTCATTCTTAACCCAAACTTTGGTAATATTTCACTGGTCTTGCCATATACCAGTATCATCCCTTTATCAAAGTGTGTACAGAAGCTGATTGCTTCCTCTTGATCTAACTCCAAAAGTACAAAATCTTGAGAGAGACAAAAAGACAGATGGACAATAAGTGTACATCAGCATAATGTCTTTTGGACCCTTACTTTGTAGGTTGGAGAAATAAAATCAGATATAGATAAATTCAGTACTCTTGTCATGACATCAAGGGCAAGTGCAAATCAGTAAATCACAAGGTTACACAAGTTTTGGCTTGCCTCTACCAATGAAATAAAATGAGAACAGACAAGTTTTCCCACACATTTTAAGAACTGCACAAGACTAATCATAAATGATTACTATGATAAACCGATGATCCAGGAATCATGAAGGTAATGGCACACACACACACACACACACACACACACACACACACACACACACACACACACACACACACACAAATCATCTAAATTTGTAATATTTCTTTGAAATTCCAAACATTTCCAAGGCTTCTCTAAAGTGACATAATGGAGGACTTTCTACTCTGCTGCTCAACCTGCTTCCCTTACCCTTCTTGGTGAGATAGCGCATGGATCCAGCCAGCAGCCCTCCCATGTGATTGGACATCAGCTGGTGCTCCTCTGGAGGTGTCTCCATTGTGTAGGATGCTGCAGAATCCAATGTGAGAAAACATTGCACCATCTACAATTTGTACATTCGACTTCCAAGTATGAAAATGGTAATCTGGACTTCAAAAAATGGTCTCAAGGAAAAAGAGAAAATTACTTCTTTGCAGCCAGTGCTACAGAGTACTGGAGTGTGACATCATAGCCATTCATCGCCATGGAAACTGGTTCATAACAACCTAATGTAGCCCGAATATCTGTGAACAAAATGGTTGCTAACCATGCTCGAACAGAAGATCGTGACATCATCACTTTGGCACTGTGTAGGATTGCTCATGTTCTTTTGCATTTTCTCATACTTCTCAACATACCTCTGATTCTTGAACAATACTTTTTGTTCTTATCAATTTGAAAAATTCACACTGTCATTAACAGCACGTTAACAATCTAAAAACGCTATGTTGGTGTGACAGAAATTAAACATAGTGAACCTTTTTTTTTTTCTTTTTTAAAGTCATTTTTCTAATAGACCTCACTCCCACACTATGTAACTGCCTATCTTACTTGAGAGCCCTACGATATGAAATGAAATATTTGGCTCTGTCATAATTTTCTTTTTCTTTTTTTTTTATGTGTGTGCATGGGGAGGGGGTTTATCTGGACACCAGTGAGAAATCTATCAGCTGTACTTAAAAATCAAAAGTCCTTCTTTGTATATACACTCTTCTCTTTTAATCATAACATTAGTTTGGTTTGGAGACACCAATTCCATAACTCAAAGAATCCAAGATTCCTTTTTTGGCTGAGTTTGGCAAATTGGCAATGCGACCTACAGGAACCAAGGCTTACCTGAGACTGGAGAGAGATCGATGATGTCATTGTCCGACTTGAGAATCTTGAGATTGAGCCTCGGCATGACGTTGGGCCTAGTCATGGCATACTCCAAGAGGTCAGTGTGGTCACTCACTTTGTTCTGTGTAGAGGTCAGCGGGAGATATGACAGATAATGGTCACTTCAAAAACACACAGTTATTCAGCAATAAAAATGCCTAAAACAGAATTTTACTTAGCTTATTATGCCAAGTATGGAATGCTTAAAGGAATGATGGTATAATTTTGGTTGAGATGCAGATTCAGCTTTGAACTTTTTGCGAGATGAGTACAAACCACTTATGAAATATTAAAGAGCAGACAATAATAAGAGAAATTCAAAATTCACTTGATGTAAATCAATTTTGACATGGCTGAGATATCCAAAAACAAAGTAAAACAAAGCAATTCTGATAAAATGTGAGTCCCGTCTTTTATTAGGATTGCTTTATTTTGGATATCTCAGCCATTTTGAAACAAATTTTCATCAAATAAACTGTGAATTCCTCTTAGAATTGTATGCTATTTCATATTTCATAAGAGGTTTCTCATCTCAGAAAAGTTGGAAACCTGAATCCCAATCTCAACCAAAAGTATATAATCTCTTTAAATGCATAAACTATCTTCATCAATGAGCAACTAAATCTTGTAAGAGTTTGAGGTGCTACTGATATGTGATATTTGACCATCACTATGATCACTTGTATTACGTAAATATACAAGCGTGGGTCAAAGTATGGCTTCAGAGAAGATATGAAATTTAGATTCCTACAGAGTATTTTCATATTTTACCAAATATTTCTTTGTTACTTGTAATGGTAGATGGAACCTGGCAATTGCACATTCATGCATCTTTCCAAAATCACAATCAAATGTTTTTGAAGAAGAAACATTATGAGATCAAAAGGAGAATGTTCCATATTATCATTATTACTTGTCATTATAAACATCATCATTTTTATTGTTAGCATTTCTAATCCTTACAACAACTAGCAGTAGTAGTTGTAGTAACTAGTAATAGTGGCAGTAGAAGTAGCAGAAGTAGTAGAAGTAGTGGTAGTAGTAGAAGAAACAGCAAGTAGTAGTAGTAGTACTAGTAGTAGTAGTAGTAGTAGTAGTAGTAGTAGTAGTAGTAGTAGTAGTAGTAGTAGAAGTAGTAGTAGTAGTAGTAGTAGTAGTAGTAGTAGAAGTAGTAGTAATAGTAGTAGTAGTAGTAGTAGTAGTAGTACTAGTAGTAGTACTAGATGTAGTAGTAGAAGTAGTATTAGTAGTAGTAAGTAGTAGTAGTAGTAGTAGTAGTAGTAGTAGAAGTAGTAGTAGAAGTAGTATTAGTAGTAGTAGTAAGTAGTAGTAGTAGTAGTAGTAGTAGTAGTAGTAGTAGTAGTAGTAGTAGTAGTAGTAGTAGTAGTACAACTGTAGTAGTAGTAGTAGTAGTAGTAGTAGTAGTAGTAGAAGTAGTAGTAGAAGTAGTATTAGTAGTAGTAGTAAGTAGTAGTAGTAGTAGTAGTAGTAGTAGTAGTAGTAGTAGTAGTAGTACAACTGTAGTAGTAGTAGTAGTAGTAGTAGTAGTAGTAGTAGAAGTAGTAGTAGAAGTAGTATTAGTAGAAGTAGTATTAGTAGTAGTAGTAAGTAGTAGTAGTAGTAGTAGTAGTAGTAGTAGTAGTAGTAGTAGTAGTAGTAGTACAACTGTAGTAGTAGTAGTAGTAGTAGTAGTAGTAGTAGTAGTAGTAGTAGTAGTAGTAGTAGTAGTAGTAGTAGTAGTAGTAGTAGTAGTACAACTGTAGTAGTAGTAGTAGTAGTAGTAGTAGTAGTAGTAGTAGTAGTAGTAGTAGTAGTAGTAGTAGTAGTAGTAGTAGTAGTAGTAGTAGTAGTAGTAGTAGTAGTAGTATCGTAGCAGTAGAAGGTAGAAGTAGAGGACTTGCTCACCCTGTAAACTGCTCTCTGGAACTCTCCTGTATTCACAAGGATGCTAGTTACCACTGCCTCTTCAAACATGTCGGGATCGAGCTGCCAACAAACAGGTGCAAAGCAAACATGAAGAACTAATGGGTGTGGCTGACAACATCAACATCTGTTCAATGCTCAGGGTCTTCTGGAAAATCATTGCCATGAATGAAGAGGCTACCCTGGGTAACTAAGACCATATTATCATCATAATGCATGACACAAGTGTAACATGCTTCAGCTCCTTGAACAAATGAATATCATTCGTTTTGTTTGATTATGTAGTTAAATGCAGGAAAATACAGTGTACCAGCATTTTTAACCCTAAAAGGGCCGGAATCTGCCCCCCTAGGTCTTAGCATAGCAAAAAAAGCCTGGCCCTTTTAGGGTTAAAAGAGATTGCAATAGATGTACACATAGGGTGTACCTTGCATTCACATGCACATCCAGACACACACACAGACACTTTTTATGACAATTCTTTTTTGAATTTCACTCAATATCAGGCTCATTCTCACAATGAAACTAGTACAAACAAAAATATCAAACACCTGTATTTGTCTCACTTGCGCTGCTGAATCACATTTTTAAAAAACATACAATACAATGTTTTATGCAAATCATACGAAGCATACAAAAGTAATATAAAATCCTTCATAAATCTCATTATACAGAAAAAGTTATCTTAAACAGCTTGATCAAACTGATCAATATCTGCTTCATTACACAAACTCCACACTTGTAAATACAGCATTTCAAAAAACCTTGCTGTAAACTAAAATCTCATAATTATATTAATCGAACAAAATTCATAATTTCTTTTAACCTATTAAACACACACACAACCTACCTGATGACCACTGTAAACGTCATGCTCGTAACTTGTTTCATGTTTCCAATATTTCCTTGTGCACCTGTAGGTCATCATAATACACCTGCAAGTCATCATTGTACATGTTACATCCTTCTGCTCAAACCAAAATCAGTGGTTACTGGGCACATTAGGTAAGTGGTCGTGAAAGTCGTTCATTGCTTTCTAGGTGGTCAATACAGGCATGTGGTCACAAAGGCAGGTTTGGATGTATGGTATGAACACAGAGATTATTTCTCAACATGTCTTGCCTCAGCTGCTCACCTCATCCTTCGATAATGGCACACCGTTGATGAGAACCCGAGGTATTTCTCTTAGTGCTGTCTTCTGCAAGTATGCCTTGCCATCCTGGATAGAGACACAGAACCACAGAAATACTTCACATAAAAACATAAGCATATACCGGTATGTAAGCATACAAACACATATTCAAGCATATAGATAAGTATATTCATACAATTGTACAAACATATACACATACGTAATTAGTACATAGGCATATTTACATACATACTCAAACAAACAAACAAACAAACAAGAAAACAAACTCAAACACACACACACTCATAGATATATGTTAACATATGACTGGTCCAAGATGGTACAAAGTGACAAAGCGCTTAGCTCAGAATCGATTTGGGTCAAGGAGCTTTGCCATGACCCTCTGAGCCGTCAATATAAATGTACTAGTATTCTGGCTGCCGTCAGCATTTATTTCTCCCTTGACCGTCACGTTAATCATAACAATCATACGTCAATTCCGTCAATTTTTCTAAAAATCCACCTGTCTATGATCATCATAGTCTGAGTCCGGTCCCAGGATTGTGGGGATATCCTCTCCGGGGTACACCTTGTTGAAGACAGAAATCACATCCTCCGGTTGGATCACATCATCGGCTTCTTGGTGGATCTGAGGAAGAAGAAGAGAAAAAAGAAACACTGCGTTATTACAGATGGTTGACAGTTTTTCCCTTGTACCAACAAGTTCTGACGATGATGAGATGCATCTTAATGACAAAGATGGCCATGGTAATGATGATTTATACCGTCAGTGACAGACACATGTTAAGTATCTTATTGTCTCATAAAGCCAATGATTGCTAATCACTTGAGAGACACCATAGTCTGTTCTGACCAAATCTACCTGAAACTCTGAAACTCTGAAAAAGTCTTGGGGAGGGGGCATGGGGGGCCATAATCTCATAAAAATTGGAGCAATTGTCGCAGGAGCAAAATGATGTTGTATCACCCCGAGGACAGGGAGAGGGGAGCAATATCATACCCTTGTGATGAGGTCCATAGCCTTGATCCCATCATCCTCCATCAGGGCAAAGTTGAAGGCCCGGACCATGGCCACCCCGGCATCGTCTGCCCCATCCACATTGTCCTCGTCGTTGACCACGAAGACGAAGCCAAACCTGAGAGGGGCATCGCTGAGGTAGAGCATCTCGGCCTGGTCCAAGAGGATGGCGGAGTCTGGGCTTGTAGGGTCCAGGATCAGTGTCTGTTGATGGAGGGTAAAGGAGACTATCCTATCAGACCCATATGCATAGCAAGTCAGTGCCCAAGAAGTTTGCTTCATGGAAGGAAAGTACACTACACAATATTCACAGCTTTATGAGATTTATTTTCTTTCCCTTGAGAAGGGTGAATATCTGTGATATAGATGCACAATACTCAATTTTCCCGAAGATATTTAATGCAAGAAATAACAATACTATACATGGTTTATAAGCATAGTGACTTCTGTGAAAGATATCTTGATAGTGATAGTGTGAAATTTTTCAAATCTTTTGTGCCCTTCATATTTTTTTTCCATCCATTTGAAAATCACATACAGCTCAGTTAGCGATGTTACACAACCGTTTAGCAATATCTCTAAACTTTCTCTTTTAGTTCACAGATAAGGACTGTAACATGACTTGGGCAGTAAAACACAGACATCTTTGCACCAAACTAAGCGTCAAGGTGACTTGATAAGAGAAGAAAAGGGCTGTGACACTTACGATGTGGAACACATTCTTGGCAATGTGCCTCAGCATTCCCGGGAAAGTGGGCCTGAGGAACTCCTGGACCGAGGACGGCCAGGACCGGTACCGATGGTCACTCTCCAGATCATTGATATACTGACCGAGAGGAAAGGCAATGTACAAGCACAAACAATTTTCTTATTACGGAAGAAACAACGTAAACAATAAAAGTCAAAGGGTTGCCACACACTTACATCAGGGAGATTCTAAAGTATGATCAAGGTGTGTCTACTTGCATCGGAATAGGCAGTAACTATTCCCAAACCAGGCAAACTTGTAAATTCCCTTGTAAGGACATGATGAAATAATGAATGTTTCAGGGAGCCTTGTGCACAATCAGAAAGATAAAAGTATTAAAAACTAACTTATACAATGTATATTGCAAAAGAACATGGCAACATTGTTTTTATGATTGGGGTATCACCACAGGAAATTATCCCCTTTAAAGATTGTGCATGCTGAAAGACCAAAGAGAGTCAGGTTTTCCTTCTATATCATTGTTTTATGTCAGTGTCATAACATCAAACAGCTGAGCTTCTTTGATAAACAGAAATACATATTTCACCATAATATGTCTCTGAGTGTCAAACTTCTCTGCATAAAAATCATACATTGAAAGCACAAAATTCATTCTGACAAGACAAAATTTTGTGTGAAACAATATGTGTTTAACATTTGGATTTGCAACAAATTCACTGCATATCTAATTTAGGTATGGTTCAGCCAAGATTGTAGCACCCTTCAAGCAAATCTGTATTTAAGTGCTAAACAAAAGGACTCAATCAAGATCTTTATCTTATATGGTACATTGCATATGCCAAAGTCGTTTAATTTGTGCCTATGAAAATGCTTCATGTCCTTAACACGAGAATCTTCACACAAAGGCAGCTGAATTCAAACCAGAACACCAATAGAAACAAGATTAACAAACTGGCAGCTCAATAATACTCACAATGACTGCATTGTCACGGATGTCCACAGCATAGCTGTCCTGTAGAGACTCAATCTTGGTTTTCATAACATGGGCAAGGCTGTCTCCCTGTTAACAGACAATAAACAGGTACAAAATATGAAAATTCAAATCAAAATTCATCTTGCAAACAATAAATACAGAAAGCATATGTGACCCGCTACAACAAAATGATCCTAAAGTCGGGCGAAGTCAATTATTTGAAAATTGCATGGCATAATTTCCTAACCTTTTTGCTTTAAATTGATATATAACACATCTTATAAAAATAATCGGCTGCGGAGATATCGATGTTTAAAATAGAGCATGTCGAGACGTCTGGGAAATCACTGTTTCGAGAAAAGCACCCTAAAAGTTTTCAATGCAACGCAATCGCGATCAAGGGACACGCAAGTCACTTTTCACCTCTGGACAATAGAAGGCAAGCCCTAGCAACTCCCGAAATGCTCATTCAAGCACAGCGTCGGCGGTCTCCTCTCCGACCAATCAGTGAGCAGGATGCCAGGAGAAGCGGCTGGGCATAGCGCACCCCGCCTGCACGCACCAGTCGACTGGGCAGTGTGTGAGCTTCACGCTTCGGTTAGCGGCAAGCAGCAAACTGACCAATGAGATCACTCTGTTCGTTGTTATGGGCGGAGCCCATCTGTGGCGCTCAATCCAAATTTTGGAACCAGTTTCTACTTCGTTGAAACGCCAAAAAACATGGCCCAGAAAAACGCTATTTTTTGGTCTTTCCTTTCATCAGTTTGCTTCAAAATTTCGACAGATGATAGAAGATATGTCAGACTACAATAATATATCAAAATCAGAAAATCGTAAGTTTTGACCAATTTTCATGCTCTGACTTCAAACTCGATTTTCACACCTTCGACCGTGTGCGACTTTAGGACCCTTTTGTTGTAGCGGGTCACATATAAGTAATTTCTACAGAGAGGATCTCTGACCATCATGCATACCTCTCGCACCACTGTTAATGTGATGTGCAGAAAATGAACCACAAGTTCCACTTGCACATAGAAATAAAGATTCAAATGTCCATCGATGGAAATGTCATTGTAGCCTTTCTAAACCATGGAGTCTTGTTTCTCCTTTTAATGAGCAGTATTCTGATACACAGAAGTTACAAGAAAAACGACCACTTCGCTGATATCTTACTGAATACTTTGTACAAGACATGAAGGCAGAAGAAGCATATGCGTGCAAAAAAAAAAAAAACTCTTTGAGAAAAGACTACGTACACAACACACACACATAATCTTTAAGAAAAGACTGCATGTTGACTTTGAGATATACCAAATGAGACATACAATGTTCTTGATCTAAAACTTATGTGGCACAGGGACGTAAATATCACATGGCCTTCACGTTTCAACAGTCTTTGCTAAAATTCAAGCTATACTACTTTCATAGTGGAATTGCGACTGAATTCGAGAGGTGTACTTCACCTGAATCCCAAGCTGATGTAGGCCTTCCAATAGTCTTCCTTCAGCCTTCAGTAAATCAAGCAACCTGGACACATGTGACATAAAAGACAATACAGTATTTATCAGTTCTCATTGAAGAATCTACCCCTCTATCAAAGATAACTGCATGGAATGCAGTCAGTATAACAGATCACAGTTATCAACCAGAGATGCACATACCAAAGGCATCTCAATAAATTAACCAACAAATTATACCAAGGCATCACTGTATAAACATACAGGTACCTTGATGAAACCAAGTCATTATTACTGTAAATTTCAATACTTTATATGTATCGTCCAAAATCAGTTATTCAGCCATCTCTTATCTGGACTTCTCTATCATCTGAAGTAAAACATATTCACTCATTGAATCCGGAGAAAAAAAAAATCAAAATGAAGTAATTTCAAACTCAATGAAAAATTCTACAAATCTCACATGATTTAGCTATAATATTCCACTGGGTCAGCAGTTGCACATACATATACATGTACATAAAAATTGTTTCTCCCAAATCGCTTCTCCGGACAGGCACTGGTCCCAGCGTGGCTGGATAACAGGTTGGAATGTATAGCACTTTTTAACTATGTCATTATGTTCAATGTGCTTTACAACATATATTGGGGGGGGGGGGGGTGTCTAGGGGTTATCATGGAGCTAGCTATAGAACTTTGGACATCAATGCAGGACTCACATGAAAGGATCAGCCAGCTCAGTGTCGATGACAAGTCCGTTGATCATTACCATGGCATCCCCTTGATCCACATTGTGGCTCATTGCAAATATCTTGAGGGAATGATCAGTGCATATGGTAAACTAGAAATGTCGTTTTGGCGACTGGTATGCCTCCGCCATAATGCATGATTTTCCCAATAGGTCTAGATAGTACATGTGGACAATGTGTGATTACATTTTCACAAAATTGGCAAAATATTGAAATGACAAGTTTGTCACAAATGTCTTGAATGTTCACCTTCCTTGACCTAGGTTTAATTGGATGAATAGGAGAGCATGTATCTAGGGATTTAAGGACTTTAACTTGACTTTGACCCATTCATACATTTAGGCATTGAGTAATTTTCAAGGTACAGGTGTGGAGAAAAAGTGCAATTTCTGAATTGAATAGTACTGGTAGGTTACACATGCATACACCAAGTGTAAAAAATAATAACCCTGCTGGCATTGCATAAATATGAGGGAAATAGTAAAATTTTGAAGTGTTGCACTTGACCTTTGACCCCTGACCTTTGACCCCATGAACCCTACATTCTCTAGATAATCACTTCCAGTCAGTACATGTATATACTATGTTCCATGAAGATACCTTGAACAATTTTCCAAGGCACGGAGAAAAAAAAAAAGTTTTGATATTTTTACTTGACCTTTTGACCTTTGACCTTTGACCTCATGACCCAAACTTTCACCAGAGAATCTTAATTGGGTAATACATGTATACACGAAGTTTCAAGAAAATATCTTCAGGCATTCAATAGATATGGCGAAAATAGTGAAATTTCATGTATTTGACCCTGACCTTTTGACCTTTGACCTTTGACCTCATGACGCAAACTTTCACCAGAGAATCTTAATTGGGTAATACATGTATACACTAAGTTTCAAGAAAATATCTTCAGGCATTCAATAGATATGGTGGAAAAAGTGAAATTTTATGTATTTGACCTTGACCTTTTGACCTTTGACCTTGAGCATGTGCACCCAAAAGTTGATAGGCACAACTTCACCCCCTAATACACATACATGCCAAGTTTCATTAGGATACCTCAACAGGTTTTGATAGTTACCTTGTCCACAAAATTCATTACGGACGGACGGAAGGACGGACGGACGGAAGGACGGACGGACGGACGGACGGACGGACGGACGGACGGACGGACAACCCGAAAACATAATGCCTCCGGCACCACTTCGTGGCGGAGGCATAAAAACAGATTATTTCATACTTTCATAGTATTGACACTTTAGTCAGATACATACACATAGACTTACAAACATATGTATATTTGTGCATTCAGAAAGACACATAAATGAAGATATCAAAACATACATACAAACAAACATACTTACATACAATGAGGGAGGAAAACTGAAAAATCCACTCCTCAAGTCAATGCTAACTTCTTACAAAAGAAACACATTTCTCACATTTCTCCTAAGCATATATCTAGGACATATCATTGTTTATATATAGCGTCTGTGACTGTGACCACTCCATGGTATCCCACACTACTAGGTCTTTAAAAGAGAAATAGAGAGAAAAGGAAATGTCCACCAACCTTCTGGTTGTCCTTGATCTCCTTCTGGACCTCGCTCCTCACTGGAGTCTTCGTGAGTGACCGGGCCAGCATGGGGAAGTTCTGGCTGACCTCCCGCAGGACATGCAGTGCGTCCTGGGAAGAGGAGGACAGCACACGCTGGGCCGCCTGGAAGGCAATATCTGATGCAAAGGGGGGGGGGGGGTGCGCAGACATAAAAAAATGTTCAATCAATCTCTTGATTTCCAACTAGGCTCAATACACAACACGCTGCAACAAGCCACACTCTGGTGCATTACAAGGAATACTTACTTAGGCTTGCCTGGTTCTATTACAAGCACTTCAATTAAATATATCTTTCACATGGCTTTTGGTCACAAAGAATTGACATAAAACTTTGCAAATATTGAAGAAGTCTCCTTCGAATATCACTTGCTAAATCTTTTAACAATCATACAATGTATGCCCATTGAACAGTTGGCAGACCATTCTGTTTCTCTAACTTCAATTTTTGTTTTGCTTTTCTAATAAAGATAGTGGCAGCACAGAAATGCATAGGTGGGACTACAAGTCAAATGTCATTCATAAGTGCTAATAATCTGAGGAGGAAAAGGAAAACAAACAAACAAGCAAACAAACATGTTTCACTCACCTTGAAGCTGCCAGACTTTGAGGGGTACCATCTTGTTTATGTTATCCGTCAGATGCTGTCTAAACTGGTTCAGTTCACTGGAAAGGTCTGGATGACGCTCCCTGAGTGAAGACATTCAAATCGAAGATTCTTACAAATATTTGAATAAATTGGACTCTTGACTAAGCAATCAAAGTACTTCATGAGAAGAGAAACTTTAAAAAGTTTCATTACTGTGCAACCCAAAATTATCCCAGAGACCAACCTAATTTTTTTAACACACAACATTTTATCACAGAAAAGGAACTTATGGAGCATCATTGATCCAAATAATGAGGGCACTGCCAGTGAAACAACAATAAGCAGCTAACTTTTCGCACGCTACCCCTCCGCAGCAAGTTTGTGAAGAAATCTGACAAGAAATGTGGCTGGAAGGCTCATATATGAGAGTTGTCACTCTGCAGCCTAAAATGGCTAGAGCATGGGGGAGCAAGATCAATAACTATTTCTCATTTGATTCTTTATGAGCCATATTCACATGCTCGACTCATCAGTCAACGGCTTTCAAACTTCACATATTTTGCTCAAACGCATAACCGCACACAAGCCAATCGATAAACTGCAATATGCCACAGTACAGTACACTTAAAGCTTCAAGCATGATTCCATAGCTCACTCATGAATATAGCTTGCAGTGCTTCACAACTGAATACTGTAGAAGTGGTTTCTTTCGCGTACAGAAACTTTCGCGGTGTCCATGGGTATCGACTTTTTCGCGTGTGTTTAAATTCGCGGTCGGTAATGATAGCGTTGTAACGAGCGACGAGTTCAAAACATTTTCGTGTGATGTTAAATTCGCGGTTCACCCTCGAAGCGCGAAAATAAAACCACCGCGAAAGAAACCACTTTTACGGTAGCAGTGCTCCATATGGGCTTTACAAGTAAATTCTAATTTTTCTGTCAAGGTTACATCTTCAAAAAGTCATGCCTCCAAACGTATTAATTTATGAAAGTATGTGTCATCATGACCAAGAATGCAATTTTGCTGTCTAGTGTTTGAATACTGGCCACTTGCAAGAAAAATAGCCATAGCTTTGTAATACAAATTACATCACCACAGAGCTTGTAATGTTTTCTACAACTTTGCTGTATTGGATTTCTAGCATACACGTAAACACTTCCACAAAAAGTTGCATGGCTCTGAAAAACATGTTGTTTTCCAAAGGCGTTCATGCACTACGGTCACAGAATAATGTGGCACAAAAGCGGTTCACACTTTGGCACACATAGAGGTAATGACCAACTGTACACCTCCTACTCTGTCAGCGAATGTTATACACTCACTTGAGGGTGCTGAAGATGAAGCCCTGTATCTCGTCGGGTCCCTGGTCGGCGTCCGACTCGGCCTGCTCCTTCCCGTCACGCACCTCCGAGTCGTCCACGGCCTTGTACTCCGTGCTCTTGATGGCCAGCTCCACGCCATAGCCGGACAGACGCACCTGTTTGTCCGACGGCACCTGTCCAGGGTCATAGGTCAATGATGAAACACTCTCAGTCAAGTCTTTCTAGAGATACACAGATGGCCTAAAAATTTGCTGCACTTTCACATCTGCACTCAATTTTGTGTTCGGTAAAGATGCAATTTGCTATGAATGACAATATAATTGAATCAAGTAATAAGATTAACATGTACCGGGTACCTCAAATTATCAAAACTAATGTGCCAAGGCTAAATAGAGGTGAGTGATGAAGTATACTGTAGGTAAAAAGAAACAATTATCATGAATGAAACTCGACTTGACAGCAGCCTTTATGATAGTGAAGTGACATACAGTCGTTAATAATTTTGTTCTAACTACAAAAATCGAGTTGTCAACCACATTTTCGATTCTTGCAATGACAGGGAAGATAATTAACACCTATCACCACCTATATGAAAATCCATCCTTTAAACAGTCAAAACTTTTCTAATCTGAGATACAGGGCAGGGTGATTCATATGTTCTACAATGCACATATGCTCACCTGCTGGAAATGCCGATAGACATACTGAATGCTGCCCTCTTCTGCCTTTTGTGATAGAGTCTTGTGAAAGTCCCGGAGATTTGACCTCTGGTTGGTGAGGTCACCATAGAGAATGACCACCACAGACGAGTTGCCAGATCGCTTGTACTGATGGTCAGCACTGTAAATGCTAGATTTTGGCCTGCAAAGATAGAAAGTATGGTGACCAAGACATTAGCTACACTTAAACTCCAGACAGGGTGCCTTCTTTTACAGTCTTTCAAGAGGAAATAGGCAATTGGTTGTGCAATTCTGACAAGTCACAGACCATTTGTACCTCACAATATACTACAACTATTAAACATATACTCTAACTTGAATAGAAAATATCATTACAATTCAATGCCTGAATGACTTAAAATCAGGACCAGGCAGATTTAACACTAAATCAGAACATGATAAATACTTGGCTGACAGACTAAATTTATGAATGAATCAATCAAACAATATACATGTGTTTGAATGAATCCATATCAAACAATCAATGGATTGTAGAATAAGTATCTGTGCATGAATGCAAAAGATTGAAGGAAGGACTGGTTGAATGCATCGAACGACATGACGAATGACGAAATGAGTTATAGATAGGCTCACCTATCCCCTACTCCTGCAAAGAGTTGATCTAACTCATTCAGGCTACACGAGATTTGTCCATGAACGTCTACAAACACATCGCAGTTTGATGGTGCCGGCAAGCTTCTGGCAATCTGAAACAAGACAAGAATTTTAAAATTTTCTTGATTACAATTTGAATCATTATAAGGTCATTACTGACAAAACCATATATAACAGTACATATGAAAGCTTAAAAAAAAAAAAAAATGAAAATATTGAATCTGATTTTTCATCTGCAGCAAGATCTTGTCAATTGCAATGAAATATCTGAAATATGACCCGAGTAAAAACTGACTGTCTTTTATTCTACATAGTGACCCGCCACAACAAAAGGATCTGAAAGTCGTTGACAGCTGAGCCGAGAAAATCAGTTTAAAGGGACTGTACAGTACTGGTTGAGGTGGGGATTCATGTTTTGAACATTCCTAAGTGAGATAATGAGAAACCTCTTATGAAATATGAAAGAGCATGTAATTTTAAGAAGGATTCAACATTTATTTGATGAAAATTGGTTTTCAAATGGCTGAGATATCCAAAAAAGTGCTAATAATAAAAGGCGACATGCCACAACTTTATTAGGATCTCTTTGTTTCACCTTGTTTTTGGATATCTCGGCCATTTCAAAACCGATTTGCATCGAATAAACTTTTGATACCCCTTAGAACTGCATGCTCTGTGACATCTCATAGAGTGGTTTCTGAATATCTCGCAAAACGTTAAAAGCTAAATCCTCACCTCGACCAGACCTGTACACACCCTTTAAAGGTAGGGGATACCTTTTACAGAACTCCTAAAATGCAGCAAAACATTAAATATGAACCTCAGTGGACTTGTTTAGGCCACTGGTTAGAAATTTGGAAGTCAACAGTTATCTACAATTTGAATAATGCACAAAACTCAACTACTCAGTAGTTCTGTGTGTCAGCCACACTTAAGCCTTTTTGTTGCAGTCTTCTGTATTTTTTATCTATAAACACAAATCTAAAAGTATAAGAGCTGATGTAATAACATATAGAGTGTGTGGCAAGAATGTATATAGAAATGTTTGTAAGTTTTGATGACCTTTATTCACAAAATGTACATGATGGACACACATGCAGTGCATGGGTCTGCAAAGGTAGCCTAGTAATGTACTGGAATTTACGGTGAGCCCTGAAAAAATTCAATTCAAAATCTAACGGTCAATAAAAATGTACTAAATGTTACCTTCCACTTTCAATACTTTATGGGAGTTTCTAAAATGATACTCTCTTCAACATACCACTGTGTTTATGCAACTCTTCATTTAAGGCATGCAAATGGGATTCCCTACCTTTAAAGTCAAATCATCGAAATCTGTCAAAATCACCAAATTTCTGTTTTTGGCATAATTTTGTAGATTAATGTATCATCTATCATCTGCTGAAATTTCAAAGCTAAATGATTAAAGAAAAGGCAAGAAATTAGGGTTTTTCTGGGCCACGATTTTTTGACTTTCAACGGAGGAGAAACATGTCCAAAGATTTGGATTTAGCGCCGCAGATAGACTCCGCCACTAGCAACGAGGGAGTGATCTTATTGGTCAGTGTGCGGCATCCTGATTACTGATTGGTCGTGTGTAGACCACTGGCGCTAAGCTCAAATGAACACGTGGAGGTTGCTAGGAGCACACCTTCTTTGTCAAGAGGTAAATACTGTATTACCTCCCCTAGATCACGATTGCGTCAGAAGGGAAACTTTGAAGGCAGTTTTCTCAAAATGCTAATTTCCTAGACCACTCAACATGCTTTCATAAAATCATCAATTCATCAGTTATTATATGAGTCATATATAAATATGAAATTTAAGTGGAAGAGTAAGGTAATAATGCCATGTCATTTTCAGGTTATCGCCTTCCCCGACTTCCAGATCCTTTTGTTGTAGCGGATCACTTATATTAAAAAAAAAAAAACAAACAAACAAACATGAAGGTTCCTGGTAGATTAAGCTTATTGCTTCCGCAATTTAAAATCACTCTGCAACTTGCCTGGTGGTGCATCTCGATCTTTGGGGCAAAAGCGTGGATGGACAACGCCCACTTGAGCAGGTCCACCTCCATTGGCGAGAGGAGGCGGGAGGCAACCTTGATCGTGAAGTGATACCACCACTCGTCGTGCTCTGGAGCAGAAGGAGCAGTGAATTATCATAAACCATGTAGAACAATATCTTTCTCTCATTAATTGATGCAAAAACAAACATGCACACACACAAAACACATTCCCACACAAGCTTACTCACACATATGTAAACACACATACACACACACAATTCACTTGTACAATCATACCACAGAGCAAAGACACTTCATTCCAAACAGCAAACACTTCAACGTAAAAGTTGGTGAAGGTAAAAGAACTCTGTTGGACACTATGCACATCATTTTACACTTTATCTCTTAATGTTTTGGCAGAAAGCAGATTCACATACCTGCCAACATTTCAAGATGAAATATCTTACTCGTGGATTGCAAAAAATCTTATTTTATATGCAAACTGAAGTTAAAAATCTTACTTTCGGTCAAATCTTCAGAAAATACACATGAAAGGTATATCTAAATATTTTTCAAAAATCTGATTTCTCCGACAGAAAATCTGATTTTGCCATTTTTAACGTAAAAAATCTTACTGAATCTGATAAAATCTTACTAGTTGGCAAGTATGGATTCAGAATAAACAATTCAGAATCGGTACTCTAGTGACTGGACTATAAATAGGAACAAATGGATTTTCTGAGAACAGTTGACAAGTCTGAGTTCTTTATCATTCTAATAATCTTACTGAATTAAAAAAAAAAAAAATATTTGGCAGAAAGAGGGAACTGTGGAGTTCCTGGGTTTTCTTTTTTCGTCAGTAGCACAATAACACAATAGTATAATTATTCACTGAACTCATTCTTTGTCATCCTCACGTTTCACACTAACAAACGATGTCTGTGTTTTGCTATCATATCAACTTTTTCAATTCTATGAAATGGGCCACAGGTGTTCTACACGAGATACTTACTGGCTTCATCCTGATAGTCGGCTACCTGTTGCAGAAACTGCCAGAAGTCCGCTCCGCTCTTCTCTGCTATAAACTCGCTAGCCTCCATGGCAATGGAGTGGCCGGTCCACTTTGATTCCAACGTGGTGGTGATGACCTTGGACTTGAGTCCTTCTGTCGCCAATGGATGCACGCAGAGCAGAGCCACAAGGGGAAGCAGTCTTATCCAGAGTGCCATGGCTTTAAGACATACACAGTGTATGTGACTGGCCAATGAGTGGGTGTTTCTTTTTAGGAATCTGTAATTGACAGCTTAAGAGGGAAGGGGAAAGAATGCACATCAGACACACTCATAAAACCCTTGGGTTCTGACCATGGTAGATCCTCTTCATATTTACAATTACATGTATTTTCTACCTCATTTTGAGGTCTTGTACTAAAAGTGTATCATAAACTCTTTTACTCTGTGACTCAAGCTCCACAGAAGCTGATAAAGAATTTAGTATTTTCAACTATACAGTGTGCATACACTCACGATCTAAAATGATAGAAATGGCATCACGTAGAAAGGCATAGATTCTACTGAGACAAGTTTTTCTTCAAAGCAAAAAGGGAGGTGAACAGAAGATGAATCACCAAGATCACATCCTAATTTCATGCTCAAATGACCAGTTACTGTAAGAATAAAGGGCATATCATGTTGTATATCAAAACACAAATATTATCATGACATTCATTGCATTATCTAACCACAGAGTTCATATACAGAATGTATGTATGCTCTGGTCTGCACAGAAGTATTAATTCCAAAGTCATGGCTGACATAACCTCTTCATCAATATTACAGACTATGAAAAAAAAAATGAAAAAAGTCTTACAAGAAGTTGTTTTCAAAGTGAAACCAATGATTTATTGGAGCTCAGGGAGCTACCACATATGGGCAATTTCACAATATCTTCCACTAAATAATCTAGGCCAAATTTTCCAATTGAAGAATACAAGCTAGAAATACTTGTCTAAATGATTGATACATGTACATCAATTGAAAGCTTAAATGTATTCAAAGAAATCACAACTTTTTTAGCAAAAATAGTGTGCGCCAAGGTCAAGGTCACATCATCCCTCTGGATCAAAAGATAACACATAAGTTACATTTTACAATTACAACAATACCCAATTATTTATGTTAGATATTCTCACCGAAAAAAGGTTAAATTTTATTTCTACCACTTCTTGTTTTGCGAATGAAGAGTACTCCTACTACTAACATTTACTACTATTACTGGATCTACAAGTATAGTGAACTGTAAAGTGAAAAGAATAAGTGAAAAATAAAATAGCCCTTTTAATTACTCTACAGTCTCTCTAGTTGGTAATTAGGAGAGGATTCTATGAAGCCAGATGTACTAGTCTCCGCAAAGCATATCCCAGATGACAAGATACCAATACAAACTCAGTAGGCCTACAGACTGATCCGTTGGTCAAGATCTATCAGCGCCGGCACCAAGGTTTCAACCTCTCATGCCAAGGTTCAACTGTGTGCAAAACTAAAGCGTACTGGTTCTACACATAGCAGGTGGTTGAATTCTGGACAGTATTGTGGTCAAATAAGGGGCAGCTTGCGTTAGATCTAGACTGTCTAGATGTCTAGGCCTACAAAGTTAGAATAGTAGGGTTTTTAGGGGATTCAAATTGCAGGCTAGACTCTCCTGCTAGTCACCTTACCAATTCGAGTGCTGGTTCGGTTCTCGGATCAAGAGCTATTCCAGACTAAAGAATAAAGATTTAAGGGATGGTATAGTTGTAGCCAATAGTCGAGAATTCAGCTTTTAGATTTTTTTTTTTTTTGAGATAGAAACCACTTTATGAACTGCTAAAGAGCAAGCAATTCTAAGAAGAATTCATGAATCAAAGTTTATTCTATAAAAAATTGGTTTTGAACTGGCCGAGATATCCAGATCCAGAAACAAAGTGAAACAACAGCAATCATAATAAAAGGTGGATCCCACCATAATAAAATCACCTTGATTTGGATATCTCATTCTCAGCCATTTCAAAACCAATTTCAAAACCAATTAAAAATTTAGAGGCTCCTACAGTAGTACAGTACACTTTGAAATCCTCTTCTTAGAATTTATATGGGCAATTCCACGGTAACTGACGTTACGCGTAAGGATTTTCATGAAATTGTTTATGTTGTAGTTTTGTGAATGAAAGCACCTGGGGCTTGTAATTAGCATTGATGAATGAGTTCATGAGAATGAAGAAATAGGTGGAAAGTTTTTCTCTCAAACTGCATTTCTTATCACATAGCAAGTGAAAATGTGTCGGTAACTGACGTTGGAAAAAAGACATGGGAAATTATGGTGTAGATTTAAATGGAAATATCTCATGTCCCTGACTTCTAAACTTTATGTGTTTTATATGACAATATACCTAGGTTCTTAGGAACAGGTGTGCAAAATAATGTGCACTTTAGATATTTCCTTTGAGCACCATGCCAATTTCAGTGAAGGCATGACGGTAACTGACGTTACGTAAGTGACGTTACGCTTACATTTGCCATAGGGTTTACACATGGAAAATCATGATTAGGAATAGTTTTGTGATATTTTATAATTCTTACCTTTCAGAGTGATTTGTTTGATATGGAATCATACCTTGGTTCATCAATTACAAATACCCAAATGAAATGAAACATTATTCCATTTTCTTTGTGTTTAATGAAAACTTAAAGGGAAACATGTCAGTAACTGACGTTACGTAACTGACGTTACACATACTTTTGCTATGGGGTTTACAAAGAACTAATTTATTTAACAGGTTATTATGCTGCTGCAGTATACCAGTAACAATCCCAGGCATTTACTTAGCAACAAATCAAAACAAAATCTAAAGATACAAATGGAGTGGGGCCCTTAGAGGGGAAGCTCCCCCCCCCCCCACCCATGCCATAGCACAGGTGAGCAAAAATAATGTAAATGCACCAGAGGATATTCCTTGACATTTGTCTTAAGATTGAATGCTTATTCAACAGTTATGATTACACAGAGCCATTTAGATTCAGCAGTTCTAAGTATGAATATTGACATAATTAAGGTTTTTGTTTTTTGTTTGTTTGTTTGTTTGTTTTTTTTAATGAACAGGAAAGTTTCTATCTACATGTAGAGTACCCCACTCATAATGCCCTGCAGTACTACACAAAACACAGATATTTTTGTTTGTGAAAAAAAAAAAATCTTTCAGGTCATGGGGAAAAACCACATACAAACAAAAATATTCATATATATGTATGAAATCTACTGTGATACATTCTTTCTTCTTTTCTGTATTTTACTCCTTCTCCCTCGCGGCATTGTTAGGGCCACAAATAACAAAATGATCTCCATTATCAATAATGATTTAAATGAATAGTGTTACACTTTTAATATTTTTTTTTTGTGAAGAAGAAGCATGCTCTTTTGGTCAAAAGGGCATTATTTGTTTATTCCTTGCTTGAAGGAATGTAATTGTTTTTCTTTTCCTTTTCACTGGTATATCAAGGCTTGCAAATACATCCCAGATACCAAGAAATAGGACTTTGCAATGAAAGAATTCTAAGATCAATATAAAAGAATCTTCTAGTTCATAATTATCATGTATTACAAAAATGTCCCTGCATGAATGAAATAAAGTAATCAACAAATATGAACAGTTTTTTATTTTACTCTAGAATCGCCTCTCACTTTGAGCAACATTAGTGTTAAACGTTGAGCAACATCAGTGTTAGTTTCAAACAGTAATGACAGTACATGCCTTATGTCAGGCCTACTTATGTACCATTTCATGATGTGCCATATTAACTAAACCAAACATTTAAGTGCAAGCGAAGAAATATATCTCTTCCTGTATTTGCCTTGGGGTAGAAACTTCACTAAGCTTCCAGAAAAAAAGAAAAATGCTAGCAAAAGTAGTCATTAGTAAAGATTATAAAACTGTTGGTATACAGCTGTACACAAGCTTTTTGATAGAAAAAGGTGGTTACCATGCAACCACATCATTGATTAGGCCTACAAATTTGGTAGATTTATCATCCCGTAGGACTGTGAATATACTGTATAGTAATTTGAGAGCATTATATATTGCATGTGGTAAACCTAAACTTCCAGATGATTTAACCTTAAACTTGTGCTGAACTGAAAATCAAAAGCTCAAGCCCCCTCCACCAAAACATATATGATAAATAGATTTAAGAAAAAATGAACAAAAAAAAATATATATATATCCATGGACATACAGTGTACCATGGTGATGACATCATTCCCTATCAAAGGGATTGCTGCTCTTTGTTGATAACCTTCGACTTTCCAGATGTATTGAAATGGCCTAAAGTCAAAAAATTTGCTTAAGTTACAATTACTGTCATGGTAACGGACGTTACATACTGGTATATGACGTTTCGGTAACTGACGTTACACATTTTGATGTGTTCATTTAACTCTCCAGTATGCCAAGTATCCTTATTTTCTGGTATTGAAAGGAAGGCATATGGGCATACATTAGAAATCCTAAGTTACATCATACAGCTCACTTTCTTTGATGAATAAAGTTAAAAATTCCTTGTTTTTGGTAACTGACGTTACATCCATCATTGTCAAACTAATCAAAAGTTTTTATAAAATTCTTTAAAGCAACCAGCTTTTTCTTTCTATCATGTGGTAAAAGACTTGTCTGGTAACTGCATACATATAAAAGATTGTTGTTTAGAATACTAGTAAAGTGGATATACAGAGGGTAAATTATGTGACAATACACTCTTTCTTACCATTGAGTTATAGGCATATTTTGGCAGCCATTTTGAAAATCAAAATGGCCGCTTTTATTGAAAAACATAATGATTCTTAACACTTCAACTCAAGTATTGTCTGAAAATGTATGGTGTTTGAAACAAATATCATTTTGAATTTTTGGCATCTGTGTCCTACATACCGTGGAATTGCCCATGATGCTCTTTCATATACAGTACACGAGATGAGGTTTCTCATTATCTCAAAATCATCTAAAAAGTTGGAAACCTGGGGCCCCATCTCGACCAAAGCACCCTTTGAGAGCTCGAGAGTCGACTAAGTATGAAGACAAGAGTTAAGGGGTGGTATTCTGAAATCCTTCCTAGGAAGAAATTTCTTCCTATGTCAGGATTTTTTCCTAAGTGGTATTCTGAAAATCTTCCTACAAAATGTAAGTTTCTTCCTAAGTCTATTCCTAAGTTTTTTCCTAGACTTAGGAAGAAACTTAGGAAGGGGACAGGAGTATGCAAATTTCTGACTTAGGAAAAAGTTGGTATTCTAGAATGCACTTAGGTAAGAAATTTAGGAAGATATTTAGGAAAGCTCCACCCCTGTCCTAAGTACGTTGTTAAGAATAGCAAGCTGCAGACATCGTGAAAGGTGCGCTTGTCATTCGCTGCGTGCACATGTACGTTGATTCGCGAAATGAGCGTGAGAAAGGGGACATGCCGCGCACACGTGTACTGTACGAGCTGAAATTTTCGCGGTGGTTTTATTTTCGCGAATTTCGCGAATCGCCTTTGAACCGCGAAAATAACAACACGCGAAAATAACAACGTGCGAACAGATAAGCACAGTTAGACCTCGCAACCGCGAAATTAACAACACATGAAAATGTTCTCCTAGTAGCAATTCGCGAAAATATCTGTACGCGAAAATTTCAGCTCGTACAGTATTTGACCTTACGTCATAGTAATATGCGATTGTCATTGGTTGGTTCCTTATGATACGGCAATTCGTATTGGCTTAAGAGAGGACGTGGGCGGGGATAAGGATGCCCTAATTTGCATTAACTCTTTGTGTGCCACGTTCGCACGTCCGACTCGGTCGACGGCGTGCCAACTTCGCATATTCTGCTCAACAAACAAAGCCGCCAAGACCGATCGATAAACCGCTAATTACTGCTAATCCCGCGGCACAATGAAAGCGTTTCTTGTGCTTTCGTTCCTCTCATATACGACTTGCATTCTATGTGGTGGTCGACTATCGAGCGATGTTCCCAACTAGATTTGCTCCTACATTCTAAGTTTCTGTCACAGTTTTATGTGCAAAAGTCGTGCCTTTACAGTAATGTAGCAACTGGTTATTCAAAAGAAAGATTTTAAATAGATTCGTCATACAATTTATGTCGTAACAAAGCTTGGCATTCCTCTTTGACTTTGCCTACTATTATGCCCATCTTAACAGAAAATTGTAGAAGTTATACAAATCGTAAAAACAAAATTCTTTCCCAAAGCATGACTACCTTCGTGTCTCAGAATAACGCGGCACATAGCCTAGGGGTTTCCACCATGGCACACAAAGAGTTAATAAGTGCCTTTAAGAAGAAATTTCAGAATACCAATTCTGTCTTTCCAAGGCACTTCCTAAGTTTCTGACTTAGGAAGAAACTTAGGAAGAAACTTCGGAAGATTTTCAGAATACCACCCAAGGAGTTTATAAGACCAACATCCTACGCACGAATTTTTAATGTCCACACCGGCAATGTGTTTCAATAGTGTTTACACTGTCGTCCTAGATTTTAATTTCGACGCAGTGCCTGCTGCTTAACTAAGAAACACTTCCAGGCATTTGTGTCATGCTGTCACAGTATATCCTTGAGTTATACACGTAACCTAAACTAAAAAGCAGTTTGGGTTCTGTAATCCGAGTTCTTTCCAAATTCTGTGGGTTTTACTACTGTACCGGTACGCGTTCACCTCTGCCGCTGATCTTCGTCCGCCAATCACACACAGGCACGTCAAGCCAACACTGTTATTTTCACTAAGGATCTACGCTACGATCATTCATCATGCACAATCGCAGGGCGACTATCCAACAAAAATCAGAGAGAACGCATGAATATCCTCACAGACCTTTCCAAAATAAATCTGACAGTCACTTAATGTTCTTTTACTACCTTTGGACGCATTATCAGCTTGCGGCAAGACAGATGTTGTCCGGAGTATGGAACAGTTTTCAGTCCAATAACACCGTGAACAGCAACTTCACTTTCCTGTGTAACACATTACCGACCCATAAAGGCGCACCTCGTACCACCGTACAGCTGACTATTACTGTTTTTGAACAAACGTTGATGGGGCTATATCAAAACCGGCGTTTATCAAGAGATTTGGGAAACCTTTAGTTTAGCAAAAACTTACCATTTTGATTTTCACATACCAGGACAATTACCTGTGCCCTGTTGCATAAAACCCTTACCGCTGGACTTACCGCTCCTTTCTAGCGGTAAGTCTTCAAATTAGCGGTAAAGCTTATAATCCTTAATGCTGATTGGCTGTGATGCCTAATTTTGACAGTAGTTACCATTGATATTCAACGGTAAGTTTTATGCAACGGGCCACTGATATCTCTATTGAAATTTAATATCATTACTATGCATGGATAAAAGAATGATAGCACATAGTGTATCATAGAACGTACCCTGTTTTATTTTGGGGGTATTACAGCGTCTTACAGGTACTAGTAGATTCATTAAAAAAAAAAAACATCCCCCGTCTTATCGTGTAGGTGGTAATCCACAACAGAAAAAAAAAGATACAGGAGACATCTTTCGTAAGTTGTTGCATATTCTAAATCAAAACGTGATTCTTTTGGTACGGTCGGGTCGGAAGATCGGCGAAATGTTTTTAAAAGTACGTGTGTGCGATGGTGGTGGTGGAGGGGGGGGGGGCGGAGGGGCAGTTTATATAACGCTGGTGCCACTTCCGGGTTTCATCAGCTAACAAATGAAAAAAAATGAAACACTTCAAGGTCTTATCGGCTGGTAAAAGAAAAGGAAAAAAAAAAACCAAGAAACGAAAAACCTGTGTTTTCAAGCCGAAAAACAAGCAAAAAAAAAAAAAGAACAGAACAAAGCAAAGCACAACAAAACAAAACAAAACAAAAACAAAAGAAAGGAAGAAAAACAACAATAACCCCCAAAAATAACAAAACAAGCAAGCTTAAAGGGTGTAATTACTGAAGATATTATATTATATATGAAGTCAAAGAGTGGGACACATAGAACAATGTGTCGTTTACATCGTTTAAAATGGCCTTAATATTCCTCTGGTGCCACTTCTGGTGTAAAAAAAAGAGGGGTAACTAAGTAGTTACTCCTATAGGGTCTGTAGTCTTACACCTGATGTATTACGCCAAAAAAAAAAAAAAAAGAGTATTTGACGTCTTAGTCCCCCCCCCCAAAAAAAAAAAACAACAACAACAAACAAACAAACAAACAAACAAACAAACAAACAAAATGTTGGGGAGACGGGGGAAATTAAAATCGTTAGTCCTAAAATATATATATATGTATATTTTTTATGTTAGAAGATGCTGACTCGAGTGGCATGAACTGGGTTCAGTTCCCATAAAAATACATTATGTACCCTTACCCACATTATGTGATTAATGCATTTTGCCCCATTTAATTTAAAGTCCTGTGCAGTTGAAAGTTGATTTGAAAAGAAGGAGTGACATTTTCTTAGGACAACAATAAAAATTTGGATCAAAATAGGATGAAAAATAAGGAAGTTAAGACACTTTGAAGTTTCGTTAATTTTTCAGGAAACACTCCCTGAACATAATTGAAGGGGTCGGTGCAATAGTGCTAACCCACACTTTTGTCAAAATTGAGTTACATGCATTTTCATAATCCTTAGCCTTCACTCTAACCTCCGTGAAAATATCACGTTTGAATTCAACCTATAAACAAGATGGTAAAAAAATGCATGCATTCATGTTTTATTAATGTACAATGTATGGACTTTCCAAACATTCAACAGCGATTATCTCAAAATGACTATTGTGTGGGTTAGCACTATATTGCACCGACCCCTTCCATTGTCAATAATAAGAATGATTATGCAGGTAATGATGTGAGATGTCATCCCTTCACAACTCGCCATTATTTAGTTAGACATAAAATTTTGGAATTTCCATTTTTTTTTTTATTCAGACACATTACGATCCAGTCTCAAATTCTGATATATCTATCTAACCATTATTTTAAAGGTATTCAACCAAGAATTAACGTCCCTATTTTTCGTCATTTTTTTTTTTTGTAGGCCCTGCACGATCAGATCAATGAAAATTTGTGAGGTGATGACATCATCAATTCACTCATTCCAGAGTCGATGCTACGTTTTTGTAAAAATGAGGGGGGGGGGGGGGCAGTTTATATTTCCGGTGCGACTTCCGGGATTTAATCAGCTGACAAGCAAAAAGCAACAACAAAGGATCTAAAGGGAATGGTACATTATTGGTTGAGGTAAGGATTCAGCCTTTAACTTTTTGAAAGATACTTAGAAACCACTGGATGAAATGTTAAAGAGCTTATTACATTTATTCTAAGAGGACTTCGATCAAAGTTTTTGATGGAAATTGTTTTTTGGAAAACGATCCTTATAAAAGGTACGTCGGTAAAACCTTTTATTAGGATTGCTTTGCGTTGGATACCTCAGCCATTTCAAAACCAATTTTTATCAAATAAACTTTGAATTCCTCTAGCTTACAATTATGCTCTTTCATATATTTCATGAGAGGTTTCTCATTATCTAAAAAAGGGCTCCCTACTTTTTTGCCCCATACATATAAAGGGCATCACCACTACAAAAGGATGAAGGGATCCAGAGCAGGGGTAGATCCAGGAATTCCGTAAAGGGGGGGGGGGGGGGCGCTTTTACAAAATTAAAGGGGGCGCACGTTGCATAAAACTCCAACCGGACTTTTTTCCGGTTGAAATCACAAAATTCCGGTTGGAAGCTCCCAACCAGAGTTTTTATGCAACGGATTTTACATTCTTAGGTTAGCAACCTTCAAAAAATCTGGGGCCCGTTGCATAAAACTCCAACCGGATTTTTTTCCGGTTGAAATCACAAAATTCCGGTTGGAAGCTCCCAACCAGAGTTTTTATGCAACGGATTTTACATTCTTAGATTAGCAACCTTAAAAAATTCTGGTTGGGCAAATCCCAACCAGAATTTTCTAAGGTTGCTAAAAAAGTTTTATGCAACGGGACCCAGGTTGGGCAAATCCCAACCTGAATTTTTTAAGGTTGCTAAAAAAGTTTTATGCAACGGGACCCAGGAAGTGGACTACATCTAGGGCTGCAGTCAGTCTGCGCTCGAGCGCTCATCAGAAAAAGATTTGTCCGGTGGTCTAGTCTAGAAACTAGTCTATTTTGTATTCATGTTGGCCATATCTTAATCAGGGGTTATCAACAACAAATTTAGACAACATACATTAAAAAAAATACGTTTCAAATCACTTCAATCTTTTTCTGACTTATATGTGTCGGACATCGCCTAAGCTGTGATATCAGGTTCAAAAAATAAGTTAACAGCTGCTGGTTTTCAAGAATAGGGGATACCCTCCATAACAAAGCCACGTGCCTGCTTCAAGTGTACTACGTACGTTACAACGTGTGTGTGGTGGTCGGTTCGTGGCTGCTGTTCTTTTTCTTTGCCGCGCCGTACCCGGCCGTGCGTAGTTTATGCATAGAGCATGCAGCTACGGTGCAGCGAGCAAAGAAACTCCGGCTAGCATCGAAAGAAACAACAGTCAACAGGGGTTACCACTGGTATATCAGATCGATTCACAGAGTGTAAGTTATTATGTGATTCCAAGACTCTTGTTAGAGGGACATCGTATTGTAGGAATTGTATGCAGACTGGTATGCTAGAGTTTTTGCTTTGCATAATCATGACATGATAATGCTAGATACAGTAACAACAAAATATTGTACGTATGGGACTAGTGTCAGTAGTGATCTACGTAAAGTACGAGCGCGTTTTCCAACTATGAATACAGTCATTAGTATGATGACCATAAATACTACTACTAGTAATGATAATGGGGGGGGGGGGGAGGGTGGGGGAGGAGTAAAGGTATTGTCCAGGATTAGCCTGACCAGACACTGTGCTGCGCACAGGGTCTGACATACTGTTAGTGTTTCAACGTTGTAAACGACCGTCACTATTGACGGCAAAATCACATAAAATACCTTTTATTTTGTATGATTTTAAGAGTAATATAATTGCAACACTTACCTACAGCTAACTATACACAGCCCAGTCGCTGTACATGGTACGTCGCGACAGGGCTGTACGCGCGTGACCACCAACCACTAGGAGAGCGACGTAATCGTATCACGATAGCTTTGAATTTTGATACTTAACATCATTTTTGTCACCTCAAACTCATCGAGTATACTCTTCAATATTTACTCTACATCTGATGCTATCAGTATTCAAATGTACGCAATGAAACTTACCGAAATTGATCATCATATCCAGCATGTCCACACGGTACACAATCTTTCACGCCAGGCCTAACTATACACTTGAACACAGCACAGTCGCTGTACGTGTATTTTGTGTACGTCGACGTACCATGGAATTGCGCCAGAAAGTGTCATTTTATTTGTTCCACGGACTTATCGCAAGTGGTCTCCATGGACCCAGTGTGGCGAACTATTCTTCTGTAATAGAAACATGCATTTAACGTGAGTAAAGTATTCTGTTTAAAGGAGAAAAGTATACATTTTCCTAAGTTTTGTAGTTGTGTTGAGGTTCCTCACTTTGAGGCTGCATGCCGCGCTCGTCAGACGCTGTTTTCGCATAGCGTAACAGCGTCTGGTCGGGCTAACCTACAGCATATTTTCCTGATTGTTGAGTTGAATTCGGCGTTTTGTTGGTATCCAGACCTTATTGTTGAATTTTTCGGAGTATAGATCGTGCGGTGGCATCTTTTCCTTCGAGAGCTTCAAAAAATCAACAAACTACCACGCATGCGCATTCAGAAGTGGTTGCATTTTACCTACGCCCGTGCGTTTCATGTGTTACGTAAAACTTGTAGTAGATCCGCGCGTGCTGCACCGGCAATGATTTGACCTTTTTTAGTCGGGGTCATGCGACTATCTCCGACTACCTACGTTGTAGTATACGAGAGTGAATGCCATTCATATAACACGCAGGAAACAGTTAACGATAACAACGTCCGCGAAGGAAAAGAGGTGCAGCGCTGTCGCGACTGCGTGTAGTTAGTCCAGGATCAGCCGGGAGAAATGATTGTGTTGCCCCTCGACCCTACCACAGCCCAGGCCTGAGCTGCCCGGTGCGGTGATATACACATGAATAAACGTCCAATTACCATTATGACCACGATGACCATGATGCAATTAACTCTGCGAACAGGGGCGTAGCTGATAGCCGGCGCTAGCTGTAAGCTTTTGAGTGTTTGTAAATGGTAACGATTGTCCAGGGTCAGCCTGGAGAAATGATTGAGTTGCCCCTCGACCCTACCACAACCCAGGCCTGCCCAGTGATACGCATGATGCAATTAACTCTGCGAAAAGGGGCATAGCTGCTAGCCGCGCGCTACGCGCTAGCTGTAAGCTTTTGAGTTTGTAAATGTTAACGATTAACTCCGGGCGGGCCGCCGCTCCTTTTATTGTACACAGTTACACTGTGGGAGCCACCGCTATGCGTTGGCCGTTGCGGGCTGGTCGTCGCAGTTAGGTAACGATCATCTAGCTCTGTGCTGTGTGGAGCGAAGGACAAAAAATCTTGAAAGCTCACCTCCTCGATCTCCCTTTACCACCAAATCCCTTGAAATTTCTATCCAATATGGATATGTTATTGTTATCCTTAATCTGAAATTTTGGCAAAATTGCTGATGTACGGTATATCTTTTGAGATATCGGTATTTGTATTTTTATATTTGAGTCGATCGTTGGAATTCGGGAAAGGGTTAAGATGAATGAATAAAAATATGAGGAAATAACACTTTTTTACAGATCAAATTTTCTTTTTTTGGAAGCTAAGATTTGACATTTAATTTCACAGGTTTATCTGCAATCAAGCTCAAAATAACTAACATTGCAAGTTAGAGAATAGTTTCTCCTTCAATTTGCTGTATCGATTTTATCATTTGATGGCTTTTGAGGTGAGAATACTGAGATATTGCGAATGTCCTGCAACACTTCCCCAGCGGTTTTGCGTAAGCCCGTTATTTACTTTATGCAAACCAGGCAGCCTAAACCGCATCCACAACAAGAACTAGCTGAGAGTAAATTAATCCTAACTTAACTTAATAAAAGTCAGGTGGTGGCTAGCCCTAGTCAGTGTTACCACTGCTCCACCAGAAGGTTCTGCCAGCCTTTATACAGTGTCAACACATAATTGTCCAAGGACATTGGTTGGCATGAGGATGAGGGAATTAAAGATATATAAAGTTTTGGTACCTCAAAAGTTTCCCTGAGTTTCCTTGTCTTAGTTTGTGTTTCAGGTTAAAGTTCCTTTCATATAACTAACACTGTGAGACTTACTCGCCCCAAAGTGCTCTCATGTCTTAGTAATCATGCAATAATGGTTTTGTAAAACTTGGGATGACCCCTGTTTGAAAGTCAAGAGTCCTATCCACTGTTTCGCTCTGCTCCCATGTGAGGAATCTGATACTGATAGGTCTACCCCATTTATACACAAAGTTTTGTACAGGAGCACAGGCTCCTTGAGCACTTTGACTTTCAATATATGATGACATAAATGGTATCCCGGGGTACCAAATAAAAATCAGCCAATTTGTTGAATTATTCATTTTTTTTAAAAAGGTTGTACCCTGGATGCCAAAAAGAGGAAATTATTTTGGTGCTGGAGCTAGCGCGCGCTAGCCGCTACACTGCACTGCACTAAAGCACACGCTAGTGGTATCGCAGCTTCCATGCACGCATAGTATAACCTGAAGTTCTACCTAAAAGACTTCTCCATCAACACCGAGTCCTGGGAGACACTTGCCGCAGATCGCCCTTCCTGGCGCCACGCTATTGCTGTAGGGGCCCGTAGAGCAGAGGAGCAGCGCGTCAAGCAGGCAGAGCACAAACACCAGATGCGAAAAGCTAGAGCAGCCAACCCCAACAGTGTAGCCCCTACCCACTTCTGCCCTACCTGTGGGAGAGGCTTTCTTGCCCAGATTGGCCTCATCAGCCACCTCCGAACCCATCGAGCCAATTGATGTCATTGGTCATCCTCGAGAACGAGGGACGAACACACACACAGTATAACATGCAGTAGCATGGGAATGCTATGTACACGCACACACAGTGCATGCATTTTTCTCTGGCAGTCCTCGAGTGGACGTGAGGTGGTGCTACACAATTCGGTTACCCGGGGTTCTACGGTACCCCGGGGTAATGCGTGATGCATCATACAAATTGTATGCCCCTTTGATCCCTGAGTTTGTTCGTACAGAGATTCACTGCCCACTGAGACCACATACGCCATGGTTGAGACAGGCATAACTGTCATGGTAACCTTCTTGAGCATGGGAAATTTGGACATATAAACTGTATGCACAGCATGTGCCTTTGCACCACTTTTGGAGCACTGTGACTCTGAACATTGGAGACGATATTATACAGAGTCTAGAGCGCATCAGGAACGCTTTTGAACCTAGCCTCTAGAGGTGCATAACATAGAATTGGGTCTAGACTGCTTCTGGGGCGGATTGGATAGAGTTGAGAGTGCTTCAGAAGCGCTCATGGAGCACTGTAAATGGCCTCTATAGATGGGGTATCAAAGAAACGGTAACTCTCACAATGTTATATTTTTAATGTCAATTTTGTCTTTTGTTTTGTAGGCAGCTGTAGCTGACTGGCTGAGAATGGAAAATTTACATGTACACAACCTGCTTGACAATGCTGGTATAGTCTTACTGCAAGAAGTTCAAAAGGCCTCTGGCAATGACGTCCATTACATGGTGGAGCAGATTACTGGATACTCGGAAAGCAATGCAATATTTGCTGGAAAAGTGAGTATGGGATTGACAGTGGAACCACTTGTTTGATTTCAGGTTTTTCTCAAAATTTCTGATGCTGCCACAATCGCTTGTGACTGGTCAAAGCCCGCTCAAAAGGTTCACTGAATTTGTCTGGGTGTTCTGAATGTCTGCAACAAAGCAATTATCAATTTTTTTCTGTTTTTTCCCACATATATATATGTATGTATGATATATATATATATATATATATATATATATATATATATATATATATATATATATATATATATATATATATGTATATATATATATATATATGTATATCATCGCTGGGGTAACAAGACCTTGTATCTGCAATTTTGGTAAAAATGACTTTTTTGGATTAATGGTCAAATAATGGGTTAAGTGATGTCCTGTCCAAATCCCAACTGTCTTACTCCAAAAATGAAGCTGCCATGGCATGTCAAAGGAATGGCTATCCCATTCACCACTGTGCATTGGCCGCCATGTTTTTTGGCTCTCCTGAACATTTGACATTTGCAGATAGGAGGTCTTGTCGCCCCAGCGACGATATACACACATATGGACAACAATTCAGTTTATGGCTAACTCCTGATGGAGTGTCGCCGTTTATTTTGGCCAATGTTTTGACATTTCATATACAATGTATGCAGCACTAAAGTAGAGATCCATATACTCATGTATATGATGTGGAGTGCTAGAGTGTCAAGGTGAAAGTAGTTTAGTTGTTTTGCACTCATCACATGATGCTGGAAATGGAACTTAAAAATGCATCTCCACTAACTGGCAAACCCCTTTTTCCTGGACACCATTTCCCGCTGGAATAACCTGCCCTGCAAAGTAGTAAAGTCTCAAAGTAAGAAGGCATTCAGAGCATGAGTACAGGTTTTAAAACCACATTAGATATGAAATATTACTCCCCTCTCATCAGCTGCTAAGAATACCCTTCCTCTTGAGGAGGACTGTGGGGGAAAACAATAAGGTACAAGGGGCAAGATATATTTATATGGGGGAAAATATTGTTGGGTGAGAATGAGAAGGGCACTATGGCTTTAGTGGCAACTTATGGCCCTTACAGCAATCTCATCCGACAATATGTTTGGAATGTTAGCATGACATTTTAATACAAATGCCAAAGATCATCTTGAACGACAGTAGCATTTTCATGTTGTCTTTTTTTTTTTGCTGTCATTACAGAAGACAAGCACACAGCAGGACTGGATAGGCCAAGTGAATACCATGTTGACTGCATCAGCTTCAAGGTATAGTATATTAACCCTCTGCTGGTGTTCCTTTTGCTCACTCAATGTGATATTGCTGTATCTTTGGGGTAATGGCTTATTCTCATGAGGTTGGAGGGGTTGTAAATGTATATTGTGTACTAATGTCAAAGGCCAGAAAAATTCCTATTTGTTTACTAATTCATTGCTAGTATTTGACCCCCCCCCCCCCAGTAAAAACTTGGTCTCAAATAGCCCAGTTAGAATAGGGTTAAATTGGCAATATATATTTAAATATTTGGGTTTGCTCTCAAATTGACAAATTTGTGTGCATTTCCTTCTGACTTTATGTGCCTTCGGCCAAATCGTGATATTGGTCCCCTCTTTATTCAAATTTATGAAGTTCTTCCGTCGAGATGTTTTCATTGCAACTGATTGACAAATTGCCCTACTTCGACGTAAATAAGCACTGAATTGATCAGTGTTTTAGTAGTAGCCATGATAAAAAAATCATGGGCGTACATACTCGAGCAGGATTCGAACCCACGACCTCCTGATCACCGGACAGGCGTCATCTCCACTAGACCACCGAGCTTTCGCCCGACAGCAAGTGTTGGTTCTAATCCTTATAGCATGCAGCGGGTACTGCTTTGTTATTCAAATTTATGAAGTTCTTCCGTCGAGATGTTTTCATTGCAACTGATTGACAAATTGCCCTACTTCGACGTAAATAAGCACTGAATTGATCAGTGTTTTAGTAGTAGCCATGATAAAAAAATCATGGGCGTACATACTCGAGCAGGATTCGAACCCACGACCTCCTGATCACCGGACAGGCGTCATCTCCACTAGACCACCGAGCTTTCGCCCGACAGCAAGTGTTGGTTCTAATCCTTATAGCATGCAGCGGGTACTGCTTTGTTATTCAAATTTATGTACGCCCATGATTTTTTTTATCATGGCTACTACTAAAACACTGATCAATTCAGTGCTTATTTACGTCGAAGTAGGGCAATTTGTCAATCAGTTGCAATGAAAACATCTCGACGGAAGAACTTCATAAATTTGAATAACAAAGCAGTACCCGCTGCATGCTATAAGGATTAGAACCAACACTTGCTGTCGGGCGAAAGCTCGGTGGTCTAGTGGAGATGACGCCTGTCCGGTGATCAGGAGGTCGTGGGTTCGAATCCTGCTCGAGTATGTACGCCCATGATTTTTTATCATGGCTACTACTAAAACACTGATCAATTCAGTGCTTATTTACGTCGAAGTAGGGCAATTTGTCAATCAGTTGCAATGAAAACATCTCGACGGAAGAACTTCATAAATTTGAATAACAAAGCAGTACCCGCTGCATGCTATAAGGATTAGAACCAACACTTGCTGTCGGGCGAAAGCTCGGTGGTCTAGTGGAGATGACGCCTGTCCGGTGATCAGGAGGTCGTGGGTTCGAATCCTGCTCGAGTATGTACGCCCATGATTTTTTTTTATCATGGCTACTACTAAAACACTGATCAATTCAGTGCTTATTTACGTCGAAGTAGGGCAATTTGTCAATCAGTTGCAATGAAAACATCTCGACGGAAGAACTTCATAAATTTGAATAACAAAGCAGTACCCGCTGCATGCTATAAGGATTAGAACCAACACTTGCTGTCGGGCGAAAGCTCGGTGGTCTAGTGGAGATGACGCCTGTCCGGTGATCAGGAGGTCGTGGGTTCGAATCCTGCTCGAGTATGTACGCCCATGATTTTTTTATCATGGCTACTACTAAAACACTGATCAATTCAGTGCTTATTTACGTCGAAGTAGGGCAATTTGTCAATCAGTTGCAATGAAAACATCTCGACGGAAGAACTTCATAAATTTGAATAACAAAGCAGTACCCGCTGCATGCTATAAGGATTAGAACCAACACTTGCTGTCGGGCGAAAGCTCGGTGGTCTAGTGGAGATGACGCCTGTCCGGTGATCAGGAGGTCGTGGGTTCGAATCCTGCTCGAGTATGTACGCCCATGATTTTTTTATCATGGCTACTACTAAAACACTGATCAATTCAGTGCTTATTTACGTCGAAGTAGGGCAATTTGTCAATCAGTTGCAATGAAAACATCTCGACGGAAGAACTTCATAAATTTGAATAACAAAGCAGTACCCGCTGCATGCTATAAGGATTAGAACCAACACTTGCTGTCGGGCGAAAGCTCGGTGGTCTAGTGGAGATGACGCCTGTCCGGTGATCAGGAGGTCGTGGGTTCGAATCCTGCTCGAGTATGTACGCCCATGATTTTTTTATCATGGCTACTACTAAAACACTGATCAATTCAGTGCTTATTTACGTCGAAGTAGGGCAATTTGTCAATCAGTTGCAATGGTCCCCTCTTGTTCTGCGTGTGCGTCTTCACTATGTGCAATGTCAATGGAGGTTGAAAGCAATCACCGGTTATGACGAAATGAATGGCGGTGAATGGAGTGGTGGACTACTTCACGATAATGCTGCACCTTCAGTGAATTGTCCTGTTCTATCTAATCTTTCTCTGATATATGCAGTGGAATTCAGAGAATTGCCAATTTAATGCTGACAAAATGATAGTCTACAGCTTAATTTTGGTAATATTAATAAGGTCTTCTTTATCCAGGTAGCCTCTTCAGTGTTGATTGCCACTGCTCTAGGGTCCTGACATTATATTGCCCCAGTCTTGCCAGGTACCAGTTTTTTTCACTGAAGTGGAGAGGGACATTGGGGGTGGTAAAAACATCTTGGCCAAGGACGTAAGCACTGGGCAGGAATCGAGTCAGGAGTCTTATCCACTCTGCCACAGCACCCCCATCAAATCATCCACGGCTTGATGAGTTTACACAGACTTTAGATGGCTTTTTTCCACAAGTTCATATCAAGTTATTCACTTGAGCTGGCACTCTATCAGAATTGTAATTGTAGTTGACCACATTCTATTTTTATGCCTCCGCCAACGAAGTGGCCGGAGGCATTATGTTTTCGGGTCGTCCGTCCGTCCGTACGTCCGTACGTCCGTCCGTCCCGTTTTGTTTTTGTCGATATCTCAAGAACCGTGTGGTGGTTTTGCATCAAACTTGGTATGAGGGTATATCCCTGGGGGATGATACTTTGTGTGGATTTTAGGATCACAGGGTCAAAGGTCAAAGGTCACAGGTTATTTTGTGAAAAAGAATTTAAATTTCATGTTTTTCTCCATATCTCGCAAATGGTTCAAGGTATCTTCATGGAACTAAGTATATATGCTTGTACCGATGGGCAGTGATTATCTAGGGAAGTTGGGGGTCATGGTTCAAAGGTCAGGGGGTCAAAGGTCAAGGTCAACTCCTCAAAATATCACTACTTCTCCTTATGGTTATGCAATGCCTGAAGGTTTTTTTTTTTTTTTAACTTGATGTATGCATGTATTACCTGATATATATTCTGTGGGAAGTTTCTTGCCAAAAGGTCAAAGGTCAAGTGAAAGTGCTAAATTGCACTTTTCCTCCATATCTCAAAAATAACTCAAGGTATTGTCATGAAACTTACATATTTATGCATGTTCTACCTAACAGTGATTCTCTTTGGAACTGTGGGGTCAAAGGTCAAAGGCCAGGTTTCGATAATACTATTTTACCATTTGATACTGAAATTATACTTTTTCTCAATACCTTGAAAATTACTCAATGCATAAACTTGTAAAAGGGTCAAAAGTCAGGTGAAAATCATCAGTTCCCCCAAATACCTGCACTCTGACGTTTTAATCATTCATCCAATTGAACCTAGTTCTAGGAAAGTGAGCATTCAGCACATTTGTGGCAAACCTGTCATTTTAATATTTTGCCAATTGTGTGAAACTGTCATCACGCATTGTCAAGACATTGTACTATAGACCTATTAGGAGAACCATGTATTATGGCGGAGGCATACACCAGTCGCCGTAGCGACATTTCTAGTTCTTTTTATTTCTTTTTTTTTTTGACAGACTCGAGGGACTGTGTCTGCTGAGAGCCATTGTTGGCCAGTGCTCCGAGGAGACCTTCTTGAAACACAGTGTGACTTGGTCCCGTCTTCTCATATCCTTCTTCCAGGTGAGTCTTGAGAAAACCTTACTGCAAATAATGATTATTATATACATAAAGTTTTGCAAGCATAATATTACCAAGCTTTGCATCTGTGATGGGAATGCTAAGTCAGCGTAGCCTTCCGGGTTGGACGGTGGAAACAGCAGTCTCCCGCATGTGCAGAATACCGTTTTTTCCACATATAACATTTTTTTTAGCATTCATGTCACAGAACTAAAGCTCATCATTTTGAGAATTGGGACACGCACCTTGTAAGACAATTTTGCCAGTGGTTGAATTTGAGATCAAGAACAAGAGAGAAGACATGAGAAATGTCTCTCTCTTTTCAAGAGAAAAGTGAGCGATGCTTGCTGTGATGAAATGTGATGAAATAGGACCAAAAAAAAAAAGATAATGCAGACAAGAAAAATGTAGAGGATAGAAGGAGGAAGCAAAGTAGAAGGGTATGATTGAATGTGATTGATAACAAGGGGTGCGTTCGAGCGCTCTAAAGCAAACCAAATCGAACTGAACCAAAGCGTACTGTACCTAACTGTGCCAGATTTTCAGCGTTCGAGCGCTCTGTTGAGAAAGTGTACCCCATGAGTTATTTTTAGAAAAGGTCACACATTTTTTAGGAAGAATGTCGTCCACCTGGCGCTTGAACTGCTTACACCTGTCCCGAACAAAGAGAATGATGTTTTTGCATTGTGACGCATACGCATGATACGCGCGTGTTTTACAGCGAACTTTTGGTACGCTTTTGGAGCACATCGGGAAGTGGTCCACTTTTGGCTCAGTACAGTACGGTACGGTACACTTTAGGAGCGTTTGAGCGCTCCTCTGGTTTGCTTTAGTTTGCTTTAGGAGAGCGCTCAAACTCACCCAATGTGAGTTGACCAAGAGACCAAGTGCACTTCTGTTATAACAAAGTCCTCGGGATCAGCGCTTTCCTTTTCTTATATAAAAATTTCATTATAGCTGAACAGTAAAGTAAATAAAGATATATACATGATAATTTGGGGACCTGAATTCTTACTTTGTTGTAACAAGAATTCCATTTTAACAGTAGTGCACTCTAAGGCACATGATGGTGAGATGGAATCAGATAGGATGGAAGAAAAAAAAAAGTAGCAGTGGAAAATAGACATGGATGGAATGTAATAATGGTGGCAAACTGATATTTTGCTTCCATTCTCCCCTTTGCAGCCTCACCAGTCTCCTCCAGTGATAGAGGCATCAGCAGCGATTCTCATCGAGGTCTTCCGTTGGGCATCCCAGCTCCCGGATGTTGCCCGAGAGCTGGCCACGGGTCACATCCCTGCCTTCCTCAAGACCCTTGTGGATTGTGATGCCGAGGTGAGTTTAGCATCCCCTTCAATTCCCCTTTGCTTCTTCTATCCCTAGGCAGTTACCTGAGAACACCAAAATTAAGATATATGCATAGTGTCTGTGTCATGATACCATGTGTCAAACTTAAAAAAAAAAAAAAAAAATGGCTCCTTGCTTTTATGACTAGAGACAAAATACTAGAGACAAATATTTCTCTTGTGCCATCTTTAGTGTCCCCTTCTCTTTACAGAACAACTTAAGATGCTAGTCACATTCTGGTCCTAAAGCAAAGTGATTTAACCTCTGTTAACCTGTTGAGGATGGACTGATTTTGCTACAACATGCATTTCCCATAGACACCTGCCCGAGTAAACTCGGGACTCGTCCTCAATGGGTTGAACAGTAGATGGGGGGAGTTAGGATAAATGTTTCAGACATCATGTTGAAGATGATACTGGCTCTTTGCGCTAGTATCCATCATCTCCAGATCAACTCACCACGGATTATGTGTTTCTTTGCAGTGGACAGCTCCCAGTCTTCGCCTACTGTCAGCCTGCATGCGCTGCTTCCCAGGCCCCTGCGCCACCGTCAGCTACATCCTGGAAGATTTCATCATAATGCACCTGACCAATGGTCTGCCACACCTTGCGAGGGTAAGAAATATCGAGATGAGGATTTTTGTTATGAAAATTGTAGTGACTTAACTTTTTTAGATATGAACAGCCAAGTTCTCTCAGGTGAATGTTACTATTTCTTGCCAAACTCATGCTATATATACTTTGTATCTCTTTCTATTTGCTGGAGTAAAAATGCTTCGTGAAAATGATGATAATTCTTGCATTTGCTTCTTTAGCTTTTAAAAGTAAAATGTCTAGGATACTGTGGTTTACTGCATGTTCTTTGTACTGTTTTTGTGTTGTTACTACTACTACTACTATCCGCAAATCACTATTATCTGGACGCGTTCCCGCAGTGAAGGACTTTTTTTTCATCCAAAAATTGAGAAAAAACCAGTGACTTTAACATCTTTTCATGGAACTATTTCACTAATTTCATAAGATGTGCATGATAGGTTTCTCAATATCTAATGAGGTAAAACATGTATGATTTTCACATAAAGATATACTTTGCTGCTGCTGCTGCTGCTTCTACTTCTAGATCTGCTGCTGCTGCTGCTGCTGCTACTACTACTACTTCTACTTCTACTGCTACTACTACTACTTCTACCTTCTACTGCTACTACTACTGCTGCTACTACTACTATGTAGCTACTACTAACTACCACTAGTACTATGTAATTTCTGGTATGGACTAACTGCATGTGTGGGGCATGTTGTAAATTTTCAGCTGTCACAGCAGTGTCTCCCTCTACTGGCCAGGCTTGGCGGAGGCGGGTCAGGAGGGGTCAAGCACAGAGAGGCCTTCTTGGAGCTGGTCAACAGGCTGCTTCACACACTGAGGATGAAACTTGCTGACCTGTACGCTGACTTCTACGGTGGTGAGCAAAGTAACTGTAGAAGCTACTGTAAACGTCTATATTTTCGCACGATTAATTTTTTTTTTTTTCACTGAGCCGCTCAAAAACATATTTGCGCTGCACGATTGTCAACCCATTAATAAAGATGTACAGAGCATTTTGTGAAGATATTTTTGAGGGTATTAGAATTAGTGCTAGCTGAAAGTAGTGCAAAATGCGCAAAATTTGATGCACTGTGAACAGTTGTGTATTTACAGTATCAGTGATTATTGTTAGTTATACTCTTTTGGTTGTACATGACATTCACCACTTTGTTGTTGTTGTTGTTGATTGCAGTATCTTTCTTTGTGGTTAATTAGAGTTCATCTAATATTTAGAATTAGATTCAAATTCTTACTGCTTCAAACCAGTGACATGCAGATATGTCCATCATGTATACATATACGTGGGACTGTGCATTGTATGTGACCTTTCAACTGTAAAAATACACATCTGACAGATAGGTCTGTGTGGCTTGATTGATGTGACAGCCTGTCAGTATTGACCAGCCGGATTGTTTTCTATGAAGGGTTAGCTGCAATGTTTGCAATAAACAACACAGAGATGGTATAAATGAGATAGCAATGTACACAAATGGAGTCTCCTACACACTGATTCATAATTTTGCCTGTAATTAAATCCTGAGTATGTTCTTCCGTTAAACTCTCTAAAAAACTTTTCTCAGATCTTGATGACCCCAAGAGTTCAAACAGTAACGTGGAGCCCCTGCGTCTCCCGAAAGTCCCCGCCGAAGAACCAAAGAGAACCTTCCAGCTTACAAACCACATTGAGACGCTCTGCTGCTGTCTACAGTACATGCTCAGGTACCGCCATGCTCTTCATCCAGAATTCAACATAATCCTTGTTGCTCTGAGTCACGTAACTTTCTCCTGGTGCTTGCTGGTCTTAGAAAGAAATGTAGGCACTTTGAATGCACGTGACATGACCACTGTGTGTGCTGATTCATGGTTAATGAATTAGTGTGTGTTTTCATTTGCTCTGAGTCACGTAACTTTCTCCTGGTGCTTGCTGGTCTTAGAAACAAATGTAGGCACTTTGAATGCACGTGACATGACCACTGTGTGTGCTGATTCATGGTTAATGAATTAGTGTGTGTTTTCATTTGCTCTGAGTCACGTAACTTTCTCCTGGTGCTTGCTGGTCTTAGAAACAAATGTAGGCACTTTGAATGCACGTAACATGACCACTGTGTGTGCTGATTCATGGTTAATGAATTAGTGTGTGTTTTCATTTGAAAAAAAAAAATCACAATCTGTACACATTGACAGTCAATGTGTACAGATTATGATTTTTTTTTTCTTCAAAATCCAACAGGTAGCTTCAGCTGTGCATATGCTTCCTGTGAATTTCAAAACATGGCTGGTATAATCTGGCCAAGTACCAAGAATAGATTTGATTTGAAAAGTCAGACTGAAAATCTCTCGGTCTTTACTTTGTTCATGAGTTTATAGAATTAACAAAAGTAAAAAAAGATTTTATCAATATCTACAAGCTTTAGGGAAAAGAAAAAGAGCAGAGGAAAATGTTCAGATAAGAGAACATACATCCCCCCCTGCCCCCACACAGAATGATTTTACATCAATCCTCCTTTCACCATACATGCACAATTCATCCTAGTCTATTGAACTGACTGATTTCTTTAGAATTGTGTATGACATATATCCAAATGTTATTCATTTTTCTTAATTTTTTTGTAGATTACATTCACTTTTAAGTTATTTTGTAATACATGGGTTTTTTTTTGAGTTTGAGAAACTCTGGGCAAAATTCTGGCAAGCTTTAGGGTTGATAATAGAGTAACCTTAATGAATGAGAACATATAACTTGCATAGATTTGGACAAAAATAACAAACCAAATTTCTACTTTGGGAGAATAGATTATGCTCTCATTGACCAGGTGTGCCATTTCCTGATATCAGTATGAGTGTCTGTTCATCTGATAGAGTTTAGAATATCATTGTGTTTTTCTCTTGTTTTTAACCCCTCTTATTTCACAGTGAACATTTCCCCGAAGGTACCATGGTTCCACTGAAGGACATTCTTGACTTCATCTCAAAAGCCCTGGATGTCACATGCAACTCAGTCGTGAGTACATCATGTGGAGGCAATTGTTGTTTGTGGGTGTAGATGTTTTATTGTGGCGTACCTGATGTTATGATCTAGTAATTGTTGATGGATGAATTTTTACCCCTTTCTGTGCCCAGGTGTGTAGTTTAAAGCCACCATTTACCATTTGCAGATTAAAAACAAACAAACAGCTTTCGTGCTTCAAAATAGTTCTAAAATGTGAGTTAGGGATAGAAATAACCAAATCGAATGTAAAAATGTTAATCAGTATAATCAATGTGAAGTATTGTTGAATATACAACATGTGAACAATGTTTTTATTAAATTATTTCTAGAATAAACCATCTGTGGATTATTGAGAAAATTTGTGATATCTGCTTATATTTGTGGCTTTACTGCAAAATTTTTGTATGGTGGGATGTTTTGTGATACAACTGAACTATACTTATGCATCAAATACGCTAACTCAAACATTTTTTCTATCGCTGTTTCCAGTGGCAAACGGTGGCTTTAACTTGCCAAGCTTTTTCATCAGCATTCAGTAATCCATCCAAACTTGATCTCGTTGTAGAATTTGACTAGTAAGCTCAATTAGATGAAGCAATGTGCCTCATGTCCAACAGGAAGCGAGGCCATGGTGACACAATAGGGATTAGGGGGATTAGATAATCTCTACTATTTGTGACCCTGCATCACAAAACCAACTAACTGTCGCCAGACAAAGATTTTTAGTTAAAGGGACTGTACAATACTGGTTGAGGTGGGGATTCATGTTTTGAACATTCCTAAGTGAGATAATGAGAAACCTCTTATGAAATATGAAAGAGCATGTAATTTTAAGAAGGATTCAATGTTTATTTGATGAAAATTGGTTTTCAAATGGCCGAGATATCCAAAAAAGTGATAGTAATAAAAGACTACAGGCCATGCCTTTTATTAGGATCTCTTTGTTTCACCTTGTTTTTTGATATCTCAGCCATTTCAAAACCGATTTTCATCAAATAAACATTTGATACCCATTAGAATTGCATGCTCTTTGACATTTCATAGAGTGGTTTCTGAATTTCTCACAAAACGTTAAAAGCTAAATCCTCACCTCGTCCAGAACTGTACACACCCTTTAAGGGCAGATTTTAAAAGAGCAGACTCTGAGCTTTAAAATGATGCATAACTCAGCTCAAATGGACTCTCCTAACCTATCCATGTATTGGAAAGAAAGCTCACACTCTGGAAAAGTGAGAACAGAGAAATGAGGCTCTGAAGTACAGGGTCTGTTCAAGCACTTCATCTTTACTAAACCGTGCTAGCTGTGTGATGGATGTGACAAAAAACAGAATGTCCATCAGACTAACAACAATGAAGGGATTATAAGATTAAGCTGAAATTAAGCATGCTTTATTAACACCCTTTCTCCATGATTACTGCTAACTTTCACAGCAGTAGCATCATCTTTTCTTAAGTTATTAGAGTAAAAATTTAAGAGTGTGCAAAAGGTTTTTAAGAAATGATGAAGGGACTCCTTAAGACAGACCTTATTACAGTACTCTCCAAAAAAGTGCTCTAGAAAAACTGCTGAAAACACAATTATCCTGTCTGTTTTATGATCCCAAAACTTTAGCATAATAAAGAAGAAAATTTTCTCTTTTAGAAAGTATGACAAACTCAAAACTGGCAAGGTTGACCCATTTCACCTACTTTCAGTCCTCACACAAAATCAATGTGTGCGACTTTTTGTTTGTTTTGTGATGCAAAGTCACATTTGATTTTTCAGTAGTTGCCAGACACCTGTGCCAATCAGCAAACACAGCACAGTAGGGGATAAAAATGACTGTAGAGTGTAATGTTACGGGTACAGAGTGCTGACCGCTTGGCATTACTGGCTGCAATGGCCATTCAATCACACCATTCCATCATGCAAGAGCCAACTACCCCAAAGCCACCATGTGTCTTGTTTATTACCTCTGCCAAGGGAGGGGTTATGTTTTTATTACCATTTGTTTGTCCGTGTGCAAAATAACTCAAAAAGTTATGAACGGTTTTGGATGTAACTTGCAGGAAAGGTTGAGAATGACACAAGGAACAGATGATTAAAGTTTGGTACTCATCTGGAATTTTCATGGATTTTATGAAGTATTTTTGATATTTTGGCAGGTAGGGTCAATGAACTTGGGAATTCAAGCTGCAAATTTTTGAGCTTTTCACATGCGCACAAAAGTGCACGTGCTAGTTTCTGCGAGGGCGAGGCGCACCGTGCAGCTGGTAGTAATGACGTAACACAAGGTTTCTATGATTGGGAAATCGGGCGATTTTCAGCATGTATACATCCGTAGAAATCATTGATCTCTATAGAAGAAGAAGATCAGTGGTGGAAATGAGCTGTTTGGCAGAGGTCTGCACTCTCAGAGTGCTTCTCTAGTTGTATACCTTATCAGCTTGTGGGTGAGTAAGGTGCAAGTTAGCATGATATGAAGAGCATACATAGTTTATGTGCCCCTTTCCTGCAAAAGTCAACATTTCATATACACAAACCTAATTGAAATTATATATATTTATTGTGTACAGACCAATGGGATATCATTATGATAAAATCCTAGCCTCTTCCAGCGGCATATATCCAGTGAAATCATGAAATTTAATTAATATTCTTTCACTTTTTTGCTTTATGTGTGATTTTGGTGCAAACTTCTATCGGTCTGATCATCTGATTTTACTCTATTGAAAATCAACTTCGATATGGGGTAGAATTGTACTTGAATGCTTCAAATTCATGCAAGCAGGGAAAAAATAACTGCGATTCGTATATGAATCTTGTTGTTGTTGTTTTTGTATTTATTATGATGTGTTCAGGCAAGCCATGTGACAATGGAGAATTCCATGCTGGCATTTGTCATACCAAGAATTCACCAGGCTGCTATTCAAACTCTGACATCAGTTATCAAGAGGTACAGTTGTATGTAGTGCTAACTGTCATAAGATTTAGGATGATGTGAGGTACATGCGAGATATTTACATGTATATGGTTTGTCTCTATTTGTATGAACAAGTCAAGAGTAACTTATTCTTTATAGCTGAGTATGAAAACTAGTCAAACTCTTATGAAGTCTTTTTTTTTTTCTATTGTGATCAGTTTGGCCTGAAGAACTGATGGTACCTCTTGCTAGTCTGTAATACAATGTAGACAAACCCTTTGCAAACATTTCAAACCCTTTTGCTCCGATCTGCCCTTGAGTGTGAGGTGTGTGTGTACTGTGTGTGTTTCTCAAACCCTAAAATAATACTTTAATCCCAAGAATTTAAATCATTTATGATATTGGAGTTGCAGCCTCAGACCTCTTGTTACATGACAAGTTGAAAATTATGTATGTAGACAGTTGTTTTTTGTATCGCACATTGTAGGACTCTTGTTAATTCTTGCAGGTTTATCACATGCTTTGTGCATCTTAACATATGATATGTTTTCCCTGCAGTTGCTGTGCAAATCACTACAATGACCGTATCAACCAAATGTATATCAACGTTTTGGGATGGACCAATGAAAAGCGGCTGCACTTCAGGTAAAATATGACATATGTTTCTTCATAACTTTCATTTGCCATAAATACAGCATTTTCCCACATTCTGGCTCACTGTTTCAGATCAGATTAATCACAAATTTCGCTTTGATTCGGAAACAGCGCTCTACGCAGTACGACATATTCTTCCATAGTCCAGTGGCTAGAGGCGGCAGGAGCATCATCTGGCCTCGCAGAGCAAGCTGGTGACAAGCTTGTCGGTTGGTGCATCAACGACGCAAGTCCGGTGTCTGTCACCACTAAGGTGAGTGTTGGTTGTTGTTAAAGGTAAAACATAGTTTCCATAATTTAATATAATATATACTACTCAAAAAAAGTTAAGGACCACTTTTTAACGTACATAAAGATGTAGAGACTAAAGACAGAAAATGCATTTGAATCCACATTTGTACCACTTCACAATGGGCCCACTTTTCAGGATATGCAATAATGCGAGAGACATCATGCAACAACTGAAACCACCCATGTGTGAAATTGTTACAGGGTGTTTGAGGAGATTCAAGACAGCCATATTCGGGTATTTCTAGAAATACAGCACCCGGTTTGAAAATTGTATACACACATTAAAAAGTGGTCCTTAACTTTTTTTGAGTAGTGTAATATAATAATGATAATTTCCATAAACATAATTTTGTAGTCTAATGTATCGTCCATCATCTGCCGAAATTTTGAAGCTATATGATCAAAGGAAAGGCAAAAAATTAGCATTTTTCTGGGCCATGATTTTACAGCTTTCAACGGAAGAGAAACATGTCCGAAGATTTGGATTTAGCACCTCAAATAGACTCAGCCCCTAGCAACAAGGGAGTGATCTTATTGGTCAGTGTGTTGCATCCTGGTTACTGATTGGTCATGGCTTGAATGAACATCGACGAGGTATTACTAGGAGCATGCCTTCCATGGTCAAGAGGTGAAAACTGTCTTACCTCCCCTTGATCACGATTGCGTCGGAAGGAACATTTTGAAGGCGGTGTTCTCGAAATGCTGATTTCTTGACCACTCAACATGCTCTCATAAAATCATCTGTATATCTGCAACCGAGTCATTTTATGAGACTTGTCATATATGAAATTACAGTGGAAGAGTAAGGGAATAATGCCATGTCATTTTCAAAGAATCGACTTTCCCCGACTTTCAGATCCTTTTGTTGTAGCGGGTCACAATTTGACTCTTGTACGTTTTGTAGAACTCTGATATGTACATGTACCGTATGTGACAAATAAAGCACACTGCTTATTCGGGGGGGGGGGGGGGGGGGGGGGGGCGGGTGGAGGGAAGCACCTGTAACACAAGGTACAGCATGACAGAGAGAAATATGCATTTGAATAGTGTCTGGACTAAAGTAGATACTTGATAGGAGTAAAGTCACATGATTTGATAATGTATTCCTATAAATTATGTGAAAAAAACCAAACTCTGCTATTTGCTAAAATCTGATAAGTGTATTGCTAACTTTCCTTCCAGCTGGCTGCATCGGTACAGATGAAAAGTGACAAGAAAGGAGGGAAGCTAAAGGTGAAAGGTCAAACGGGAGAGAGCAAAGAAGATCCCCCCTTGAGAGAAACGATGGTCTATGCTTCTCAAAGGCTTTGTGTTGCTGCTTTGAAAGGTATGGCAGAAGTGAATGAAGAGGAGAAGTGAAGTAAATACGTAATGTATTGTGACATATCAGAAGTTATCAAAAACTGGATGTGTCTCAAATGTTAAATGTAAGCAAGACTCATTTTATTGTTTGAATCCATTTTTCAACTATGAATATTGAGCAATGTCAGTAGTCAATTCCATATGTGCTAAAGAATGAATTAGTGTCACTTTTGTTCTTTTCCCCTTAACTTTTCTGATTGTATGAGATGACCTTCAACTTATTAGATTAAAAAAAGTGCAGAGATGTGAGAGATTTATTGTGATTATTGTTGTAGGATTATAAAGAATCATGGTGATAGAGCTTTTTTGAAATTTTTATTGACAGTGTCCATTTTATCAAGAGATTTGCTACCTTTCTGTGAATATTTAAGAATAAATGTTTGTAATTACACTGGTCTCATGTATTATTCATGATTGTATAATTGGGAAATCTATGCCAGGGAAAAGACATGGTTTATGACAAAATGATGTTTCTCTCTCTCTCCGCTTAGCTCTATGGCACTTAGTATTGACCGGTGGAATGAAACTGAAGACCAACTCCTACGAGGTGAGTCTAAAGCTGGTGTACAGCCTTCTCAACCCAATCCACATCCCAAATTTAACTCTTTTGTGTGCCACCTCTGCGCACTCGACTCATTCGACTTCTTGCCAACTTTGCATATTTTGCCCAACTGTGCACAGTTAAAGCTGATCGATAAATCGCAGTATGCCACAGTTCATTGAAAGCATCACACAAGATTCCATTCCGCACATATATCTACATCATAGCAAAGCCTGCAGTTTTTCCCTACAATTTTACTGTACTGCATTTTAGCATAAACGCTTCTATCAAAAGTTACATATCTTTGAAGAACAGAAAGTTTTCCTAAAGTGATTGAGCATTGCAGTCTCAGAATAATGTGGTACAGAGAGGGTCAACACTATGGCACACAAAGAGTAATAGGGACTGTACAGTACTGGTTGAGGTTGGGATTCATGTTTTGAACATTCCTAAGTGAGATAATGAGAAACCTCTTATGAAATATGAAAGAGCATGTAATTTAAGAAGGATTCAGTACCTCAAGGGTATTCATTTGATGAAAATTGGTTTTGAAATGGCTGAGATTTCCAAAAAAAAGCGATCCTGATAAAAGGTGGGACCCATCTTTCATTAAGATTGCTTTGTTTTACCTTGTTTTCATCAAATAAACTTTGAATTCCGCTTAGAATGGTATCCTCTGTACTATTTCATAAGTGGTTTCCTGGTATCTCAAAATAAGTGAAAAGCCAAATTCTAATCTCCACCAATACTAAACCATCCCTTTAAAGTCCAATAACATGTCTGCTTCAAGTTGACTGTATAAACAGCGTAAAATCAAACAAATGTGATAACTGAAGTATCGTCCGAATCAGACATGATATAAAAAAGTCATGGAATATTGAAAGCTTCACTTGCTTTGCTGATAAGACACAAATTGCCAGAGGTGATGTCATCCCCACACAACTCTCCCTTTGGATTGCACACAGAAATGTTATTGCTATTTAAAGGACAAGTTCGCCTTCATAGACATGTGGGCTGAGTGAATGCAGCAATATTAGTAGAGCACATCATTGAGAGTTTGAGGAAAATCGGACAATCCGTTCAAAAGTTATGAATTTTTAAAGTTTCTGCTCACTCAAGGCTGGATGAGAAGACTAGTATAGCTTGTGATGTCACATGAGTACAACGATATAAAGAAAGAATAAAGAAAATTCAACAGATTTTCACTTTTCTCGCATAACAAAAGAACACTTGACTTCTCTCTTTCAGAAGGCAGGGGAAATAATATTACCCAGAACATATGTCAGTAACAAGTCGAAGAAATGTGCACTTTATTCAAAAAGTAAAGTTTTGTGAAATTCTCTTTTTATTTTCTTTATATGGTTGTACGCATATGACATCATACACTGTAGTAGTCTTCTCATCCAGAAGTGACTACGCAGATGCTTTAAAAATTCATGACTTTTGAACGGATTGTCCGATTTTCCCCAAACTTTCACTGATGTGTTCGACTAATATTGCTGCATTCACTCAATCCACATGTATATGAAGGTGGACTTGTCCTTTAAAGTAAAACATAGTTTCCTTATGCCTGCAGAAACTGTTGATCTCTGCTGATCTCTGCTGTGAAATGGACACATGTGCAAAAGGAATGTTAGAAAAAACACTGTGATAACTCCGTTTCTGTTGGGCAATAACAAAAGTGCCTAATTTGTAGCCAAAAAGGTACACAGAAAGAATTGCAATTTAGGAGCATATCCAATCATGGTTGCTGCATAATGTTTTATAATGAATAACAGGAAATGCCCAGTAAATGACACACATTGCTCCTTCAATGAAGTTGGCATACCCTCCGTATATTAAAGACCAGAGGACTATCAATTACTTAAAAGTCAGAAATACTGTAAATTGGGGAATTTTCGCAGTCTTGAAATTTTTGCATAACCAGAAACTAGCGCGAAAATAAAAGCACACAAATATTTTTGCTTGCTATATGTTGCAGTAGTTGATGTCTTGATTCCGCCGAATTAAAAACACTTGAAACTCTTCTATACAATACAATACAATCAGATCATTTATATAGCGCCCTTACACAGTCAATGACTGGTTTCACAGCACTTTACAACATTCAGTTACAGATAGGCATCAAAAAGGAAAGTCTTAAGATTCTTCTTGAAGACATCAAGGGATGGGGAAATGCGGACGCACCGAGGTAGATCATTCCACAATCGCGGTGCAGCCGTCACAAAAGCATTGTCCCCCGCTCTACTGATTGTTTTGGGTACATGGAGTAAGGTGCTATCTGCACTTGAACGTAGTCCAGGGCGAGCAGAACAGTATGGGGTGATCAGAGATCTAAGATAAGTAGGAGCTTTCCCTTGAAGACACTTGTATACAATTGTCAAGATCTTGAAAGCAATGCGCTGTGCGACTGGTAGCCAATGTAGCTGCTTCAGCAAGGGGGTGACATGATCGCGCCTACGGCACATGAAGATGAGTTTTGCGGCACGATTCTGTACCCTCTGAAGGCGCTGGACCTGCTGGGAATTGATGCCATAAAGCAGCGAGTTGGCGTAATCCAGTCTGGATGCACAGATGGCTCTGACTGCATCCTCACATGCTTTCTTGTCAATGAATGGTCTAATGCGAGCGATGTTGGACAGATGGTAATGCAGTCCGCGACAGAGATCCGTAACATGCTTGTCCATCTTCAGTGCAGAGTCAAACTGCACACCTAGACTCGTTGCTGACAGCTTAGCTCTGATAGGGATGTCTGAGATGGTAAGCGTGACATTCTCTAAACGATGACGGGATTGTGTACTAGCAATTACCACAAACTCAGTCTTGTCACAGTTGAGCTTCAGCATATTGTCTTTCAACCACCCCTGCAGATGTTCAATGCACCCGGACAGTGAAAGAAGAGCTTGTTTTACAGACTCAGGGGTTTTAGGATCCGCAAAAGCATACAGCGTCACATCATCCGCGTACGACTGGACATGCACACCGTCATACTGCTCAGTTATGTCTTGTAAAGGATGAGTGTACATGCAAAAGAGTCTTGGGCCAACCACTGACCCTTGTGGAACACCGTATTCCAAGGACTCAGGAGTGGACAATTCACATGCAACTCTACATCTACTGGTGCGGCCTGACAAGTAAGAGGCAAACCAGGAATGTGCGGTGCCTGTGATGCAGAACAAGTCAGATAGTCGACGGAGTAAGATGGCATGATCCACAGAGTCAAAGGCGGCCGAAAGATCGAGTAAAACAACAAAAGCAACAAGTCTTCTGTCCAAAGCTTGAAGGATGTCACTCTTCATCTTCAACAGTGCCGTCTCTGTGCTATGATCTTGTCGATACGCTGACTGGCAATCATTGTTCAGGTCATGCAGTTCCAGGTGCTCTGAAACCTGGGCCAGTGCTGCCTTTTCTATTATCTTTGACAGGAAGGGTAGGTTCGATACAGGTCGATAGTTCTTTAGATCATCTCGATCCAGGTTTGACTTCTTAATTAAAGGAGTGACAATCGCTTCCTTAAGACATGATGGGAATTCACCAGAATCTAATGACGACCTGACTATAGACACGATGTAAGGTAGAAATGTGTCCATGCACTCCTTCAGCATCCACATTGGCAAAGGGTCAAGTGAACAAAATTTGTTTGGAGATGAGGAGATAAGTTTACGCACCGTATCAGAAGAAATAACATCAAATTCAGAGAACTCGGCAACACCTGACGTTAGTCCACTGGCTGTCTTATCTCCAGCACTACATGTCGAATTTGCTGATGAGGAAACTGATAAAGTCAGGGTCTCACGTATTTTCACTACCTTCTGCTTGAAAAAAGTTGAAAATCTGTTAGACAGATCAATTGCTGAGACATGACATGGCAGAACCGATGGCTTTCTATTCAATAGAGAATTGAGGGCACGGAACACAGTCTTGGTGTCAGCATCACGCAATTGGTCCATGTAGAATGAAGACTTCTCTTTGCGAACAAGTCTGTCAAGGGTATGAATTTGCCTTAAGTACTTGGCGTAATCAGCATCACTGCGACTTTTTCGCCAAGATCGTTCAAGCCTGCGTCGGGTACGTCTGGCACAATAGATATTATCAGTATACCATGCTGGACGAGAACAATTTCTGCGCTTCCTTTCAGCGGCCGGGCATAGGTCATCCAGTACTTTAGTGGTGGTGGAGTCGTAGAATTCAGCTTGATCACTGGGCGAGCTATCAAAAGGAAACTGCACGAAGGCTTCTGCAATCCTTGCATTAAACTCATCCTTATCCAGCATTCGAAAGTTACGAGAAACAGATATTTCATGCTGTGACTTGGGTGTAGCTACATCCAGAACACAACTCACGAAATGGTGATCAGAGTACAATTTTTCATGGATTTGACATTTTTTCACAAATGACTCGTCATTGGCTCTCGAAATGATTAGATCAAGAGTGTGTCCACACTTGTGCGTTGGGCCATGTACATGCTGTTGGAGACCAGCTTCTTCAAGAGATGAGAGAAACTGAGTTACATCAGGCTTGTTAGGAATGTCTACATGTATGTTGAAGTCTCCAATTAACAGGAGTTTACCAGAACGTGTGGTCAGCTCTTTGACTAGCTCATCAAAATCTGCAAGGAAGTCACGTGTCTTCAGCCTGTAACGTGTGGACGGTGGAGGTCTGTAGATCAGAACATAGCTCACCATTTTTGCAGGGTCAGTAGCACAGACTAGTTCGTAAGTGTTGCGTTTAGGACCAATGTTGACAGTAGAGAGGTTAAGACCAGTTCTATAGATAACAGCGACTCCACCCCCATGGGTGTTATCTCTGTCACGTGATGCATTGATAAAGGTATAGCCTGAGGGTGTGCTCTCACCAATCACAACTGGATCCTCACTCCTCAACCATGTCTCAGTCAGAAACATGATATCAACATTGTTCTCCAGTATGTAGTCGAACAAAAGAACAGATTTATTTCTGAGCGAGTTACAGTTCCAGAGATGAACATTGAGTTTATCATACCTCTCCCTTTGAACAGATACCAGATTCTTGGTGTGTAATCTACGTTTATGGGAATGTACTGGTTCTCCACAAGCAGTTACTAGCACCGGAATTGTACTGTTATTCACTTGAGAGTATACATACTTTTGTTGCAGTCGACCATTTTGTGCTTCACAAGTGCCAGTCCTATTACGAATATGTCGTCCACCTCTCCTGCCTCTCATGTGACTTATACCTAGCTCCATGATGCGAGCATAAGTATCCGGGGGTAGATGCTGTGTACCAAGGCTGTGGCGAAGAGAGTACAAGGCTTGCCTTGTATAGCACACATTAGAGCCATTGGTATGAGAGCCTGGCTTCACAGCACAAGGTATTGAAGAAGTGCACTCATCCATTGTCACACTATTCATCCAAGGTCCAGAAAGAAATCCATCTATTGTAAGTGGTCTTGTCAATGGTGTGTAGCAAACAGCAACTGTCCCTGCTTCATGCACTGTGCTAAGACAGTGTGTAAAAAGCAGTAGCCAAGCAACCCAAACCTGCATGAAAATCATACCAATATTACTCCACAACCAATTGACCAAATGATGTTCAAAGTGTCCAGCCAGTGGACAGTTCCATGTAGAACCATCTGACACAAGATTTGAGGAAGGAAACAGTCAATGTCCCATAAAAATCAAACAATCACAGGAAGCAGAAATGGCAGCAGCACAACAGCGCCAAACACATTATAGTACAACAGCGCCAAACACATTATAGTACTTCTTGACCCGCCGAGGGTGAAAAATTATTCATGCAAAAATATCCACTTTTACAGTCACTGTAACAAGTTTAGTTGTAAACAGCATTACTCTATGGCATTTCACTCTCCAGGACATGAGCAAATTTGTAACTGCCCAGCTGGTTAGAATACAGAACAGCTCATCAGAGGAGCTCTCGGCCCCGTACTCTGACTCGGACTGCCGACGCTGGCTGTACCGTGTCCTCTTGGCCGGGGTGCTCGTGCCTCACCCCCAGGCCTCCTCAGTGACAAAATTGGCCGTCGGCATCTTCCGGAAGGGCAAAAATGACGCCAGCCTCAAAGTAAGATTAATCTTGCCTGTGATATTGGACACTGTGAATAGTAATTACCAAATGTCCTAATAAAACACCAAGCACACCTGAGTTATTACAAGGAAACTCAGTTATAACAAGCTCACTTTCAACGAGGTACCGCTTTTGATGAGGTTAATTCGGGGGTCTCAGTTTTCCACTTCTGTTTTAGCTGGTGCCTTTTTAGTGTGTTTACAAAACTTTTAGTATGTTTTTACAATACAAAACAAACAGATACTGGTTATAATTAGGTAAAATTTGCAGTCCTGGCAACCTCGTTATATTGGGGTTTCCCTGTATTAGAATGGAGACGGTAAGAACTCTTGTGTGAAGAACATTTCATCTCATTAGCTACCCTGTGGCTTCTGCTGTGACAAATATGGAGTACCAAGTTTTTGAAAAAGGACAAGGAAAGAATTTTCATAAATGGGCCATTTCAAATACTAAGACAGATATTTGAAGACCTGAATATAAGAACGACCCAAGTCCAATTTTTGGCCAAATTGAGTTTGACATCGGAAATTGTAGCTTATGCATGGACTCATCTTGTGTATAAATGATAAATCCTAATTACCCCCGGAAGTGCCTGAAATCAATGAGTGAAATCTTATATGAATGTAAGAATGAAGGACTTTGGTCATTCTTACATTCATGTTATAGCGCCCTCTCTCATCCTTCTCTCACCTCTATGGCAAAATATCATGTATATGATTCAAAGAACGACCCAAGTCCATCACACAAAATGGCCTCTCCACAATTAATGTAAATGTTAATTGTCATAATAATATATGTTCTAATTTGTATATACAATGTTGCCTTCCCATCACAGTTAAATAGAATATTATTGGACAAATAAAAAAGATATGAAGTTTTTTAAGTTTACTCGAAATGGTCTTCTGTGGACTTGGGTCGTTCTTATATTCAGATACTCATTTGAATATCAGATTAGTATAGTAATTAAGATCATTTAGTGTTCGTAATTATCTTCCTTGTTTTTTTCAGATGGTCTTTCCAAGGCGGCTGGGTGGGAAAATTTCAAAAAAGAAAGAAAACAAATCCAAGGTTAATATCACAAGTCATGTATCGGACATACAGATGATCACTATGATCATTAAAAAGAGCCACAAATTTATGAATGAGAAATCAGCTGCTGTATTTTAATGTCAATTCAACAAGCTGTATGACTTTTTTCATTAAACACTTAGTGGCTGCTTCTAAACACGTCAGCCGCTTTGTTTTAGCAAGTGGCTTTCCTGAGTTGGCAAAAATAAGAGTTTTGATGGAAAGAGGGAGTTTATCCTGATAACTGTTTGTGTATTTATTTATAAATATGGTCATGTAGGTGTCGAGCACGTGTACAGAAGCTGCGTTAATCTGCAGTGCCATCATCCACCCAAGGACTCCGGCAGTGCCACGCCCGTCTGCCAGTCCATTACTCCTCACTCTGGGGTCATCCATGGAGGCAGCCACACCCCAAACTCCAGCCGCAGTGGTTCCCCTCTCCAGTACACTGGCATCGGCAGCAGACATGCCTTCCAAGCTCCCCGATGCAGCTGCTCCCTCTTTTCCCCAGAGTTCAAAGAGCCCACTGGGACGGTCCGCATCCGCAACTGCAACTACTTCTGGCGAAGAAATGGCGGTGGAGGGGAAGAGCAAAGATTCTGAGGTGCCACAGACTGAAGAGAGGAGTGGAGAACAGGTGGAAGAGATGACAGAAGTGGACAAGGAGGAGGAAGACGAGGAAGATGTGGAGGAGGAGGAGGAGGAAGAGGAGGAGGAAGAGGAGGAGCAAAAGGAGGAGAAAAGAGAGGCGAGGGATGTCATGAAAGAAGATGGAGAGGACCAAGGTGGTGTCAAAGAAAATGGTGGAAGTGACTCTGTTCTCATCAGTGGTCTCTCTGAGGAAGAACTTATCCCAGGGACGAGGAAGAGGAAGCATGCAGATCCAGAAACTCAGGTTTGAAAACATCTTTCTCTTATAATAATTTTAGAAAATCAGGTGATGGCATGATTCGTGTCCTGAAAGACTTTTCTTTCAAAGCATTCTTTTCAACAGCAATTTACCTGATTTACAACCAAGCAATATGTCAAAAGAGTACTTGTATTGGAGCATACACCAATTTTTTTTTTTAACTTGATCTTTGCAATTTCAGCATAATAGCTCATAATAGTTCTGGGTGTTGTCATATGTGAAGAATAATCATATTAACCCTAACTCCCAGGCCCCCCTCCAGATCTTGGCCGTCAATTGCGCAATCGCGACCAAAATTGGCACACACATTGCCTATGACGTAATCTAAAGTACCACGAAGTTAAATTAAAAAAAAAGAAATTATCATTTATGCAATATTATGCTAATTTATGCATAATGATGCATGAAATCAGACAATTTGGTATAAATCACTATATAAAGCTCAAAATAGGCACATTTTTTGTGTAAATATTCTTTTTAGTGTCCTGAGCAAATATAAGAGAAAAAAATTGTGCCATCAGAAAAAATTTCTTAAGTATTTTATTGTTTTTTAAAGTTCTTATGTATTTCTTTTTTTTTCGACATTATGTTTCTCATTGTTTTTTTGATGAAACTTGTCCGCGACAGTGTTCCAAACAAGAAAGTATGTCATTAATTGATTTTAATCAATAAAACCCCAAAATAATCACGCTTTTATGAAATTTGCCTGTAAGCACAGTTTGCATTCAAATTGTACACGAATTCACGTTTTTGAGCAATTTTTGGTCTGACATGCACGTACATATTTATGCGCAACTTCGGAACCGTGCGCCTGGGCATTGCAAATTTGGTGTAAAAAGATGAAGTAGACTCGAAACAAAAAAGTCATGAAACGTCGCGGCGATAGCTTTTCGCGTTGGCGATACATCGCGCGGAACGTCGAGGGGGGGCCTCGGAGGCCCCCCCCCCATTGAAATATGGCATACATTGAGAGGAAGAGCCCCCCCCCCCCCATGCTTTGCAGTGCTTGATGTCAAATACATGAATGAATGTAAACAACAGGGAGAAGCAATGAATGGTCTTTTGACGTAATCAGACAGCAGTGTTTCAGACCACTGCTTCAGACTGCACTGTATCAGACCACAGTGCTTTAGTGTGGTACATGAAAAAACTCTGCATAGAATTGTGGAATTTGAATATAAAAATGACCTGTAGGATTGTAAGATTATGTCAGAATGTCAGCCTCATGTATGGGCAACAATTTGTTGAAATATAGAAGTACAATGATATGAAGCATTCAAAATGTAGCTGTTGTGTTTAACCCTACTCTGAACTTTTTATTTAAAAGCATGAGAAATGCCTTTGCTTTATAGTTTGTAAGATCTGAGCCCCTTCTGCCCAAGTGAAAGAACTGTATTGACAAATTTTAATTTTGTTGTTGTTGTTGTTGTTGTTTTTCTTCCCCATCATCTGCAATCTTAGACCAAGAAGATGACATCGGAGGAAGCTGTGTTCATGATTTCAACCTTTGTGGATGCGCCACCAGATTCCGACTGAGAGGAAAATGAGGATTAAATGAAAAAGAAAAGAAAAATGGATCAAATTGCTACAAGAAAACTAGAACAGGCTTACCACTGTCATCCTGCATGTTGCATGGTGCAATAAACCTTGCATAACCCTTTATGTGTCCAGACAGGTAGCTTAACTTGTGAACCTTTCTCTATCAGCATTCAGGAGTTCATCCAAACTTGACCTAGTTGTAAAGCTAGCAAGCCCATTCACATGTGCCAATGTGCCTTAAGTCCAACAGGAAGGGAGGCCATGGTTACACAATAGGGATTAGGGGGATTAGATAATCTCTATTCATTGACAATTAGTTTCTAGACATCTGGGCCAGTGGACAGAGGAAGGACTCCAGTATGGGTGCCAATGAGAGAACAAAGTACAGCAAGGGATAGAGATGACATCATGTAGGATGGCATGTTTTCTCTGATCCTATGTCTAAAAGTTTATTGTGTTTACAGTTTTCAAACATGTTCAAGGTTGTGTGGTATTGAGCCCCCCCCCCCCCCCAAGAAATTGCTACCATATGGACAGTCACAGTTGTTAAGAATGTGAATACATGATTGAATATTCAGATATTCATGAATTTAGGGAAACCCAAGGGGGTGGAAAAGTTTATTGCAAAAATTAGATCATGGTGCTCAAAGATAAAGTTTTTGTTTCCATTCTTCTTATTGTCTAAGTGTTTGGCAGTGATGTAGACATATCGTTGTGTGTTCGTTTCTTAACAAAATGAAGGGGTGTACTGAAGGGCAACATTATCTCCTCTTCGGGGGGGGGGGGGGGGGGGGGAGGGACTGGGATATTAGGATGCTCTGCTTGGTATCTCCCTACCATGTCATGGATGACAATGAACTCACTGATAGACATTGTCAAAGCTCATTCACACCTTATGCAACAAATGTTCTCGAGTTCCCCAAAATGCACGGCCAGAGGCTTGCCAAAGTTTTGCTCAAAATTTTGCTCAAAACAGTAGAGTCCAGTAGTGCCAAGTAGTATACAGATATTGACTGGTACGGGGTGGAATATAACATTCTTTGGACCGCCAGGGAGTTATATTTTCCCAAGGGATTATATTTTCCCAAAGCGCGCAGCGCTGAGGGAAAATATGATCACGAGGGAAAATATAACTTCCTGGCGTTCCAAAGATTGTTACATTCCACCCCCTACCAGTTGATATCTGTTATATTAGATGGCCTTGCCCTTGATTATGCTTTACAGAAGAGCCTACACTAACGACGCATAGCCTAACAGTTTATACGCTCATGTTAGCCCGACCAGACGCTGTGTGCGCGCTGTCGCGATTTTGTACAGCGGTCCTCTAACGACAGTAGGCCCTACTAACGTTAAGCTCAAGTCCAGTAGGTCCTAACGACGCTTTATAGTTATATTCAATAGGTTAGGCTCAGGTCCAAAAGATATCAGCAGATGTTCTAGGGTCTACTCACAAAACAATTCTAACTTTACTCTTAGGCCTAACGTTATGGCCTACTGCTGGGCAATTTTTATCATTTGACATTTGTTTCGTAGTACAGGTAGCCTTACAGTTAGATTCTAATGTTTGTTAAATGTTAGGCCTAATTTAGAACTAACGTTAGAATCAAATTGGCTCCCCATGCCCAGTGCATCATCTTTTTCTTCCCCGTGATTTTTAGTCAATTTGTCTTGTGCCAGGACCGGTATAGACATTACAACATTAGGCCTAGTACCTACCTTCTGTCATCAGGAATCTGCAGCAATTTCAAAATCAGTCTCCTTTTTACTCTGTTGCAGAGATGAACATTGTAGAAACACAGTGATTTGCAAACCAGTCTACTCGGTGTCGTAGTCCTGCACTTGTTCGATGTAACGTTAGGCCAACAGTTAGATCTAGACTAGTCTAAATAAGTTACGTCAATAAAGATGAATGAATTGTCCTCGTTCTAAGAACTGAACTGAACAAAATGTCTCGCAGACTATTAACTCGCTTGTTTTAGGAGATGTTTAGTGGAGTTAGAATCCTTATCCTCCAAATTCTTATCGAGCTCGTCGTCGTTTATAGACAAAACGGGGTTCCACTTGGAAGTGTGAATCCAAACTTCGCGGGCCGAGTGATACGTGCATGTAGTAAACGGTACATCGGTACGGTACCTACCCCAACCAGGCAAGCCTATCTAGCGCATGACGGTACTCCGCGTCGCGCCGTGCATGCCGTCTACTCTCTCACGTACATCGTGTGTGTGTGGGGGGGGGGGGGGGAACAGATCATATCGATCCAGACTGCAGCAATCGATAGTAATCGTTTGCTCGTCCCAGTTACCGATGTGGTCCCACACCCTTATATTGGTGTAATTGTTCTTATTTCAACCGTAAGAGGGCGACACACATGGAAGAAATATATTCATTTGACCAGTTGGTGAAATATAACGAGCTGGGAAAATAGAACATTTGCGATCCTCGCAAACAGTATCATGTGACGAGCTCTTGACCAATCACATACCAGAAACTGTCTAAGCCATCTAATATTACATAATATTGCAACTGATTGACACATTACCCTCTCATTGACATAGATAAGCACTGATTATTCAGTGTTTCAGTAGTAGCCATGATAAAAAATCATGGGCATACATACTTGGCTTGGACTCAAACCAAGGATCTCCTGATTGCTAGACAGGTATCCACGAGACTAACAAGCTTTCATCTGACAGCTAGTGCTATGTATTGAAATGTGCTCTGCAGGACCAGGTGGATTGAATAGCCATGTATGAAGGAGATCCATAAAATCACTAGATGGGCTTGTAATGATCAAGAACCATCAAAGCTCCTGGCTTTGTCAGTGGTCAGGAGAGACATGCTTTGTCTGTTAACTTGCTGTCTGTTTTGAGAGGTCATTGTGCTGGGTAGGCATCGTGTCCGAGACATTGTCCGAGATAGCCAACAACCCTTAGCCTTTCATAGGTAATGGCCTTTCATACAGGCAACAGAGAGTAGGTTCTCACAGTGTTTGTTCTGAAAGACTAGTCTGAATATTGCTGTCGAGCCAGATGTTGGTATGACATTATTGTACCGCTATAGCAGCTGCAGAAGTGTTTGTGTTTTGAGTGAAGACATAGTTTGCATGGACACTGAGGAAGCAATTAAATGCTGATGAACAGGTGCAAAGTGTAGATGGTTTTAAATCATGTGGGAAGAGCCAAGCAATGGTGATAAGGTGCCTTGCCTTAGGGCACAACCACTGCTGTTGAGGGACATGAACTGGGGACCTCATAATAAGCCAGTTCACAGTTAGCACTAGTCTGCAATGACCTCTCCAACCACAGACTTTGCAATACATGGAATAGTCTTCAAGAGAAGAGCAGTTGAAATCAGCCATGCAGGGAGTGTTAATTTACATGTCAGTGCTGCATGAATGACTTTTGTTAATCTTGCTGAAAAGAGTGCACATTCACCTGTAAATGCCAATCTGCACCTGGTTCATTTACAACGCAGTTATCAAGAAGCCCTATCTAGGTTTTGAATACCTCAGTTGTAAATCCATTTCAAGAGAAGGTCTGCAATGACCTTTATCTGCACATGTTCAGATTGTAACTGTGAACTGGCTTATTGAAAGTTACGGTCTTATCTACTGAGCCACATTGTTTCGATGGTAACAGACAAGGGCGCTGTCCAACATCATTATTTCATTCCAAAGCCTTGTTTGCTTTATGTGTGTATTCATGGGTATGTACATGTACTGCATTCGCCTTGTGATCACAAATGTAATATTTCCCGAATTGGGACTACAGTTTGTAGTAAGAAAATTTTGTTTGCCGTTGGATTCATGACCGAAAACTATGGTGGCAGAGTGAGCAGGAAGTGTTATCCCTTGTTAGAAAAAGAGTTAGTGATTCCAAAGTTGTAACCCATGGAGCGTGCATTTGTGTAACAGGAGCCAATCATTTTTTGTGCTTACCAGTCAACACTTGAAATTCATAAGAATAATTGGCTCGACAAAATATACCATGTATACAGTATAATCCTAATTTTTATCAATATGCATTTTTTTGTCGTTGTTGTTGCTCTGTATCATAAAGAGATACAGTAATGTGCATTTGATTGGACTATTGATTTCCATTACTGGCAGGTGCTTGTATTATAGTAGAATCAATTGCAACTCCAGGCATTACAGGGCTGTAGTACATGTTTACAGTAATTGATATTTCCAAAGCTACGGTATTTGTAGGCCATCTTCTTCCAGATTGTGAGTTAGCATTACAAGGCACGTGTCACCAAATGTATTTTGATGTGGGCATTACATCTCATGAAGATTATCATACAGCTCTTGTTGTGACTTTAACTTTTGTATTTACACAAACGTATTAGAGTTAATCCAATTTTGTCAGCAGCTGTGTGATGAAATATTGAATGGTAGCGGAGGAATACAGTGGCTTGTCTTCTATCATGTTGGTGCTACTTTGACTAAAGACCTGATAGCATGGCGATTCATAGGTGACCCGATTGAGTCAATCTCATTTGTTGCCCACCGCGGTACATTTGAAAACCAGGAATAATGCCCGTCAGCAAATATGTGCATCAAAGTGTACGCTCATCTTTAAAGGACAAGTTCACCTTCATTAACATAAGGATTGAGAGAATGTAGCAATATTAGTAGAACACTTCATTGAAAGTTTGAGGAAAATCGGACAATCCGTTCAAAAGTTATGAATTTTTGAAGTTTTTGTGCAGTCACCGCTGGATGAGAAGACTACTGCAGTGTATGATGTCACATGCGTACAACAATATAAGGAAAATATAAAGAGAATTTCACAAAATTTCATCTTTTGAAAAAAGTACACTTTCCCTTGACTCGTTACTGACATATGTTATGGGTAATATTATTCTCATTGCCTTTAGAAAGAGGCAAGTCAAGTGCTCTTTTATTATGCGAAAAAAGTAAAAATATGTTGAATTTTCTTTACATTTTCTTTATACTGTTGTACTCATATGACATCAGGAGCCTTAGTAGTCTCCTCATCCAGCGGTTCCAACACAAAAGTTTTAAAAATTTATAACTTTTGCATCGATTGTCCAATTTTCCTCAAACTTTCACTGATGTGTTCTAATATTGCTGCATTCTCTCAATCTTTATGTTAATGAAGGTGAACTTGTCCTTTAACGGCTGACTCCAGTTGAGACTCTTCAGTTGTGTCTGTACTTGAATACTTAAAAATTTAAAGGTCAGTGATAAAGCTATACACAATCTGTGAAGGGAATTCTCGCGTACATCCATGCCGGACCAGTCAGATCTTTGAAACTTTTTCAGGGGCGAGGATTCAAATTTATCTTACAATAGGTCTCATTTAGATTGATAATGAGAATTGTTGAAGATAATATCTGGGTATTACAGAGTCTACCAATACCAGCATTACAGTGCAACACGTGCACTTGGATTGCTTAATAATCGGATTTTAGTCTTTACATCACATTGGCATTTCTTGTTGTTTCCATGGTCCACAATCATACCTACTTATTGTGATGATATCTCTGTATCTACATGTGTAGAATCATGTTTCATGCTAAGTGAGTTATTTCTTTAGGTGTGAAAGCACACCTGATTAAACAGTTCTCCCATATATATGATTCTGGCAGTCATGGTCTTAACGTGTTTCCCAGTCCAGTTTCTGCTTGATTCTTGACATGTGCTTGAAATTTGAATGGTTTCACTTGAGGTCAGGAGGCAGAACCTACTGTACTTGTACACTGAAGCATGATTTTGATGGACTAATGCCAGCAAATTGTATGTACTGTATACGCCATATATTTCGCGAGTCTAAATTTTCGCGAATTAGGAAATCCCAATGATTTCGCAAGTGGTTAAATTCACAGTCGTGGAGTCCTGTACTGAACAGAGAAGTGTACACATGTACGTCACATTCACATCGGGATCAGAGTCAATATTTTCATGTGTCTTTAATTTCGCAAATAGCACCTGACTCGCGAAATTCGTGAAAATAAAAACCATGCGAAATATTCTGCGTATACAGTACTTTGCCAGAATATGTATGGCATGCGCATAAACTGTATAATATGTAGGGCCTATGGAGTATAATTCTCTTGTATGCTTTTGTACTTGGAGCTACATAAGCCTATTTGTTTTGCAGGACATAGAATTTGCTGTATAAAATGTCGTTTGCTAATTGCCGTTAGCAGGAGACTCATTTCAGTATCTAAAAAAGTCTGTGACTCTAAACGTAATGATTTTAATGACGATTTTGAAATGTGTGAGCCTTCTAAATTATTGTGAAAACTCATTGTAACAAGCATTCTGGTACCACGAGACTTATGTTGTTATATCAGGGGTCTGTTTCATGAAAGTCGTATGAGAGATTTTTCACTTTTAGACACACTCATGAGAGACTTCATGGAACAGATTTTACTTCTCTATGAAAGTCTCACATACACTGTAGCTACATATGAGGGACTTTGACCATTCTGAGATACAACTATGCAGATTTTTATGTGACAACTTCATGAAACAAACCTCATGTTTCGTGATATATCAAGGTAAACGAACTAAGAGCATTTTGCCAAAAAACTGCCTGTGTGAGAATGCAAGGCTTTACTATGATAGTGACCCTGTCAATGCTCTCTGTAGAATAGATGTACAGTTGGACAGGGGGAAATAATGTACATGTACACATGTACAGTTCGACCTCGATTATCCGGCCATGTCGGGACCGGCGCTCATCCGGACAAGCGAATTGGCCGGATATGGGAGACACAATGTTAATGTACATAGCTGCCGTCCAAGCTGCCGTCCCAGTGCACTGGAAGCTAGGCAGGTAGCGTACCCCGCAACAGTGATGTAATCTATGCTAGCCTGCGCAAAATTGTAGTCCCTTCTTCACAAAAATAAAGTGTATCTTTATATGAAAATCATACATGTTTTACCTCATTAGATATTGAAAAACCTATCATGCACATACTAATAATTATGAAATAGATCCATGAAAGTCACTGTTTTTTCTCAATTTTTGGATGAAAAAAAAAAGTCCTTCACTGCGTGAACGCGTCCGGATAATAGAGATTTCCGGATAAAAGGAGGCCGGATAATCGAGGTCAAACTGTACTTTAGAAGGATCATGAATGTCAAAAGCCCGTCACAGTTGAGATTAGTGTGAAAGCTCACACATATTTATGGTATTGATCAAAATCATACCCTGCCTGTAATAGCTGAATGTCATGCGCTGTATTGTACCATGTACAATGTATCAATAAAATTGATGCTGCTCTATGTTTTCGTTGTCCATGTATAATGCATATAGTATTCAGGCGTTTCTGGAACATCATGAAGCACACATACATGTAGATGTATTCTATGCCTACACTATTGTTTTCCAGCAATGTGTTGTGATGTGGCTCAACAGGAAAGGGCTTTTTTATTCCGCATACAGGACTCATCAACTCATTGACCGAGTGATCGTTGAATCTGCTACCACTCCAGCATCAGAACCCTCTGCTAACATTATTATGCCATCATTTATTTGGCATTAAAGAATTTCATTGTATACTTTTACATTGACCATACAGTTATTTGGAGAAACATCAGATGGAACTGGTCAAATCATAGATGTACACAAAATCATGACAAAATGTATGTAAAGAGCAACTTAAGTAAAATTTAAAACCCAATGCGTTAAAGGTACATTGTATTATGTATTGTCAACATGGTTTTAAGCTCCATTTTAAAGGCCTTCGCACGCCCAGCATGGTACACTGTAACGGCAACAGTCCGTTTTTGTTTTTGTTTTTTTGCCATGGTGTACCAATAGAAACCATATCTGGTTCTCTAACAATATCACTTCCCCACTGATAATTATGTTACAACTTCAACTGGTGATTTTGTTGCTCTTGATTTTACCAAAATTACTGATTTTTTTAATTTTTTTTATTTTTTTTTGATAGAACCAGACATGGTTACTTTTGGTTCTCCATAGCCAAAAATTGTACCATTGCCGTTACCATGTTCGGTGAGTGGAAACCTGTAACCAGGTTACAGTAGGCCTTTACATATACACTTTATAATTTGCAACACTCTACCTTCTGAAACGGCTATCAATGAATAGTAAGAATTGTAATAAAGGACCAAACCACAGAAATGTTACATTTGGGATAGGCCCACACATCTCGTTACTCCTCAAAGAAGACTGAAGTCATGGACAAACTCACACACACACAAAAAAAAAAAACAGCTGATATGAGTATGTAATTCTCTTCAAATTACTCATTTATTTGATAATGACGTCACGGTGATAAAACACCCCCGAGCAATTAAGAAATACACCTCTCTCCCTCCTATGGAAGATCATTAAAGCATTTGGCAAGTGAGAAAAACAATACAAAAGGTCATGATCGTCAAATCAGAAATTAAACACCTCACATGTACAACAGATACCTGGTACTTTAATGTTTAAAAAAAAAAATGAATAAATAATTCAAAATGGCTTGTAGAGAAATTAGGATTTCTTTACAGAATATTTGATGGCGATGTGTATACAGCATATGAACAATTTGACAATTATGCTCCACATTCACACTTAAAATACACACTCAGTGTATTCACCAGTCATAGCATCCACTGAATCATGAGTCTGTAAAAACATAATGAAAATGAATTTTACATTAAATATGAAAGGTCCTTTTTTTCACAATTTAGTAAACTTGCAACTCAGATATTATTAACTACAAGTATAGATGTAGTGATTTTACAATGGTAAAGAAGTACAATTTTGTACAATCAGACCTCCTGTAGCGACCAACAGTTACTACAGTATTACAGTTTAGTGTAGCCGTTAAGATAGGACTCTCATAATCAAACTTTTGGGCTGAAGAAAGTTGTTTGCTATATTCATTCATCTGTTCTGGTTTTTTTTTTTTGTGTGTGTTTGTTTTCTTTTTGCACATGAGCATGCTCGCCGATAGCAATCCAAATTTCACTTGATTCAACTTTGTATTCTACGTGTATTTGGTTTGCTCTTGAGACACAACTAATGTAAATATATGTAATGTATGAATATTTTAGTGTTTGTGTCCTTGTGGACAGCCATATATTGGAGAATACCAAACTCATCTAACCAAAGAGTATTGATTGGCTGCATCAAATGTTGCTATGACAGACAAGCCTTTCCCTTACACCAGGAAGCTGGAACAAGGCTGCCATATGAGGATCTCTTGTGACGACAATGAACATATTATGCAAACATTTGCATTCACAACAAAAAATACATGTGTAGTCATTTTCAAAGTGCACACAAAGCAAGTGCTACTCACAATGGTTAGGATGGTTTTAAAAATGTGTGTGTGTGTGTGTGTGTGTACGACAAGAGGAGATAGAGAGAGATAGTGAGAGAAAGAAAGAGATAAAGACTTAGGCAGATAGTGATACACAACACATTATTGGTCTATGAACTGACTCGACACCATTATTGGTCTATGAACTGACTCGACACCATTACTGCAAAGATTTCCACGCAGTGTTTGCATTATTGCAAATGCCTGCAACACACTGTAGCTCACACTCCCCCACAGGCCCACTCCTCTATATGTTCATTACATGTATGTGCTTTTGACAGTCGTACACTCATATACAGCTGTACTATGACGCGAGAAACAAAATTTTGAGATACCATGAGCTCTGGTTATAGTAATATCAGTTCTCAATCACTGAGAGGCCATTGTCATAACATTTCCACTCTCCAAACATTTCATTAGTTTTCTCATCGGGTAGTTGACCTACACATCACACATTCGCCTATGTAGCAAGCAAGTGTCTGACACATTTTACACTGTACATGTACACTTTCAAAAAAAAAAAGTATAGCTTCAATTAGAGTATGAAACCCACATATACATACATTTGGAAATCATTTATTGCTTCTACTTTGCTTGAGATCGACAAAATTTGTTCGCTTGATTTGCTGTGAAGGACACAAATCCACGGTTTGCAACCGCGGGGAGCACTGTAAGTAAAGAATGCATGCTTGACAAAAACTGTACAGACACTAAATGGCAGGACAATTTACCTACATGAGCATTACTTTGATGACCCGAGACTACAAAAGGCTTGGAAAAGTGTCCTTAGATTCTTTAGATGATGAAAATGCTATGGATGAGATTGATAATGATAAACTGAACCAGTTTTCTTTAATAAAAAAAAAAAATACGATTCTGACATTGTAACTACCATCAACATTGTCCTCTTCATTTATCTAAATTACCATTTAACTATCAATTTCACTGTTCCAAAGCATATGTTAAAACAATGGTTCCCTGTATTTCAGAAAAATGAAATCCCTAGAAAGTATTAATTGAAATAAGACTATGCAATCATTCCCACACAGTGCATGAATTTTCATGGAAATAGTGATGATGATGATGGGGGGGGGGGGGGGGGGGGTTGACAAGAAAGCCTACTACCATTTAACAGCAACAGGTTTACACATTCCAGTCACTGTCAAATACGATGACCTCATTCTGATCTTAGAAATGTATGAAAAGCGATAAAACATATCAAAAGTATTTGCATACATACAGTATTTAAAAAAATTGCATTGAAAGTAAAGAAAGGAAATCAAGTAACCTCCTTAACCCGTTGAAGACGAGTCCCGAGTATACTTGGGCAGTTGTCCATGGGAAATGCATGTTGTAGCAAAATCAAACTGTCCTCAATGGGTTAACAGAAACTTAATATTTGCATGCCCTTGTAATGGTTACTATCCATCTTGCTGCATACCACACTTTGTGAATGTCTTTCATACCAAATTCATGTTACACAGATGGATACTGGGGCATAACACAGCCTTTCCTCCTGGATCTCATTCAACTTGCCCAACTAGACACCATCTTTGTCTTGACGTTTATCTCAGTTTTTGAGAATGTTTGCAATTTTAGGTGGATTAGGATGATAAGAAACTTGTGACAGCAAGCTAGCACAAGTATCCTCATAATAACTTGGGCTAACTGCAAATTGTTGCAATGAAGTCAAATAGGATATGTCTGCTTCTTCATATCTTGAATTGCATGGCAGTCCAAGTACCCAGGTAAACAGTGTGGAATACATGTACGGCATACCACCATTTATCTTTAACACACCATGCCAGACAATCATACCAGTGCATTTGTTTCTACAAGCTCACTTGACTGCTCATCTGTCAGTCCTGAGGACATTTTCAGATTGACCTCAAAATATATACCAGGGGCAGATCCAGGAATTCTGTAAAGAGGGGGCACCTTTACAAAATTAAAGAGGGGTGCACGCACCTCTCCCCCATTTTCTCTTTTTATTTTTTTTGTTTTCATTAAAAAAAAAAAAAATAAAGGGGGGGGGGGGGAACACGCCCGGTGCGCTCCCCCCTGGATCCGCCACTGTATACCCAATGATACTGAACAAAAATGACATCACCAAAGACAGGATGAACAAATTATCTGAGGATTTTGATTTCTAGATGATCAAGATTCACAAAGTTATGTTTGCTTGTTTGCTTGCTTCTTTTCTAGTTTGCTGCCACTGTATGTAATAGCCATAAGCACTTGAAGAGCACAAAACTCTACTCAGGCCGTAGGATCACTGTGCCATAGAACTCTGCACATATCCTTAACGAAATACCCTGGATTTTTATCACAATCCAAGTTCGCCACCAGAAAATTTATCACCTGTTCCTTTCATCATCACCAACCTATCCTGAAATCTCATCAAACTTTGTTCAAACATTTTTTTTTTTTTTTTAATGGACAAGTAAAAAGAAAAACCACAAGCAAAAACATATCCTATTTGGCAGAGGTTGCTATACCTGTCTCAAGCTGGGCAATGATTTTCACCTGAACAGGTTGACTGATCTGAAGCTAATTATGGGCTACTTACTGCCTTGTGCAACAAAAGTTCACGCTGAAAACCCACATTTATGCCTGCATCCACACAAGCACTTTTCTGACTGAAGTCAAGACCTAATCTCAATAGCTTACCCAAACACATGTCTCACACACAGAGTAATAAAAGTCCATCATTGTAAAAATAGATCTTGTGTACGCATATTCTATTTACAGACTTGCTATGAAATCACGTTCGCCTTTGGTGAATCTGAGGTGAACTTGCATTTGGTGTATGTACATTGATTAAAAAAACCTACACAGGCAAACGACCACATGACCACATGATGATACACACACAATAGAATGCTCATGTTGTGACTGTTCCTACAATTATATGACACAGTACTGGCCATGAGAGAGAAGAGAGAGAGAGAGATATACATTCTGTACAGTACACACAAGAATAGTTGCAGACAACACTTGCATTATCGCTGGCAACTTCTTTGTACATAATGTCGATGGCATGTTGAGACGGTGGTACTCAAGTGGTTAACATGATCATAGCTTTTTGTTACAAGTGAGATATACAGTGACAAGCGTCAACATTAGTTAGGCACCAATACAATGTACATACACCAGTACGCAGGGGAACCTCATTATAACGAGGACCTACATGTAAAAACCATGACCATTTTAATGTACCGCATTATATTAGGTCCTTCACTATACCAGGGTACAAAAATAAAGAAATATCAAGAGTTGGGAGCTGCAAAAATCACCTTGTTATGTGAGGGTTTTTCTAAATCCGTCCTCTTCATAATGAGGTTCCACTGACTATTTTACACACACACATACATGTAGATATACACTGAACACATGCAGTCACAGTGTATTTAAAAGCCTTGATGCATACACACACACTTTTGTGTTTCACTATTAAACCCACAGGCCCGAATTCACGAAGGTGGTACAAATGAAACCATGGACAAAGACCATGGAGCGCCAAGTGTCGCAACAGAATTATTTCGTTACGGAAGTGGTCATTTCGTCGACAAAATGACCATTTCGTTAACGAAATTATCATGTCGTTGACGAAATGTTCATTTAGTTACAAAATGTTGTCATTTCGTTACAGAATAATCATTTCATCAACGAAATGACAGAATTCGCAACGAAATATTCCATGCGACACTTGATGCTCCATGGTTTTTGTCCGTGGTTTAACCCTAAAGGGGCCGGGCTTTTTTGGCTATGCTCCCCCCCCCCCGAGATCTCGGCCATCGGTGGTGCGATCGCGATGAAATTTTGCATGCGTGAGACCCGCCTCATAATCTACAAGATTGTGTCATAAGATTTTTTGAAACAATCAATTTCTAATTGTAATTAATTATGCAAATTAAGCTCAAGATGATATTTTAGCCTAATTAAAAGCATTGAGAGTCTAATTTTTGATCTGTAAATCTGTTTTAGCATATTCAACAATTGTACATCACAAAAACTTCCAAAACTCATTTCAATTCTTATGTATTTTATTGTTTTCAGAATTTCTTATGTATTTCGTTGTTTTTCAACTTTTGTTTTTTCTTTGTTTTTTTATTGGAAATTGTCCCTGACCACTTTTCTACCATAATTAGCACAAAATTAATCAATGAAAGTGATTAATTGTAAAAATAATCAGGTTTTTATGACTTTCATGACAGAGCACTGTTTTCCATAGGAAATGCACACAAAATCACAAAATTGTGCCCGTTTTGGGGCGACATTCCATTACAAAAATGGGCGTGGCTTTGCAAAAGTATGCGCGGACGTTGCAAATTTGGTCTCAAAAGTTGCGTGAGACTTGAACGAAGAAAGTCAAGAAGCCTCGCAACGAGGCCTTCTCGCGTTACAGAATTATAGCGCGAAACGTCGAGGGGGGGGGGGGAATTCCGCCCCCCGCCCCCCCCGGCCCTTTTAGCGTTAACCCTAATCAAGCTGGGCTTTTTTGGCTATGCTATATCTGGGGGGGGGATTCCGCCCCCCCTTCAGATCTCGCCTATGGAACGCGCAATCGTGCCGAAAATCAGCACACGCAACGCCCGCAACGTATTCTATCAAAATGTATGGTTGCTTTCTCCAAAAAATTTTTCTTATATTTCATATTAATTAATTATTGTAATTTATGCATAAAATCAGTTTTTGGCTCTAAATCACTTATTTATGCTCCAATTAAGCTAATTTCTTTTTAAAAATGTTTCTTGTATCATTCTTCTGAGACATAGGATAAAAAAAAATCTGTATCGAAATTAATTTCTCATGTATTTTATTGTTTTTTGAATTTCTAATGTATTTCTTTGTTTTTTGACCTTTTGTTTTTGTTTGTTTTTTGGCCAAAATTTGTCACAGACATTTTTCAAAGCTTTATTATGCTAAAATAAATTAATTTCGGCCATTCTAAGTGAAGATGTGAATTTTTATGTGAATTAATTGAAAAAACACAATTTGCATTGGATTTGTACACAAAATCACGTTTTGGAGCAATTTTGGGGTTGACAAATTTTTTTCGAACGGGCGTCGCGTCAAAACGGTACGCGTGGGCGCAACAATTCGGGTCTCAAAAGTTGCGCGGTACTTGAAAGAAAAAAGTCATGAAACATCGCGGCGGGAGCTTATCGCGTTGCGAAGATATTGTGCGAAACGTCGAGGGGGGGGGGCGGATTCCGCCCCCCCCGCCTGATTAGGATTAAACCATGGTTTCATTTGTACCACCTTCGTGAATTCGGGCCAAAAGGTTTGCAGTGTCTGCTTAGGCAGCACATTTCATGATAAAGCTTGCTTGCATTAATATATCAGCTGAGAGAAATAACATGACATTCTGCCATAACTTTGGCGGAATGAAGCATCGATGTTGGGCGAGTGGTGTGAGAACGTAAAACCGGGAATGCGAACACAATTTTTAAAATTTTTTCATCTTGTTCAAAGTCCACTCATTACTCTGCATTTGATATTCATTACAATTTTCTGAAACACAGAGTTCTTGTCTCCGATGGCAAGCTTGAAAACGATCTTCCAATTAGGGCAATGAAACCTGAGGGGTGCTGTAATCATGCACAATGCAAAATACTCTCTTGTGTGGTAGTATTAGCATGCATTAGCATGCTGATCCTAGCAATTGAATAGCAACATACTTGATATGATTGACACACAAATATATATGTTCACTTTTCTGTGATCATATTTGGGAATGTTCAGCAAATAGCTACAGAAAATTCAGTCTCTACAGATTTGTCATGTTTCTAGATTGTACATGTATCCAGTTCCTACTACAGATTTGTCAACTTTGAGATAGGAATTGCAGTGTACCTCACCTAAGTTGAATATAAAGGACTGAAGAAATAACTTTGACTTGGAGAAAATGAGGGATAAAACTCAATAGGATATCCAGAGAAGAGAACTTGAAAAGACCTTCAACTCAGGCAATTATTCAACTTTATTAAGGTTGAATGTAGATGATGCTGCTGTTATGCTCACAATGGAAAACAAAAAAGCATCGATTCATATGAACTGCACTCGGCAAAACCAAACCTTGTGTAAATTCATGACAGCACGTGTCTTCGATACATCCAAGTAGGTCTGAAAAATCACTGCACGATTGATACATGGAGATTTGATGGCCTGTTAACTGGAAAGTGTTGAGGTCTGCCAGAGTGACATAGACTGCAAATCAGTGATCCACTGTGCTTGATAATGCAGGTCATTTGCACTTCCCACACGCAACGGATTAACTTACGACAACTTGCCACTCTTTGCAATGCAGGGCCCAGGTTGCCCTGCGGCAACACCAATCCACGAGTGCCCTTGGAACCAAACATGAAGCTGACACTTGTTATCTTTATCACAAAAGAAACTCAGGCTTACCTTCCAGCTTGGAAGTAGGGTAATCACGTACCACTGTCACACAGATTTTGTTTTTTCCAGTCATCAACCTTTCCACATGTGCCTAAAAATTGATCACATTCATGAAAGACAAATTGTACATTAAATTGTGCTTGAGAACGGCTTTAACTCTGCAGATAAGAAAAAACAGACAGCATACATATTCTTGAAACAAAAAGCTAGGTGTGTTACACACTGACAAGTTTACTTTCAATGTTGCAGATTAGTCTGAGATATTGAAGACATTCTTTCTTTGTGTCCGAAGCTCGTAGGCATCTTCGGTTCCTTTGGCACGGTTGACTTCACACCTGGTGCTCTTGACTTCGTTGTCAAACTCCTTCTGGAGTTGCTCGGCTAACAGTCGGTCCTCTTCTTCTTGTCGCAGCCTCTGCTGCTCCTCACTCAGAAGCTCCATATACCTGAGGATGGTGTCCCCGGACTTGCGAGGCATCTTGGCGGATGGCATCACCTTACTCCCATTTGCCTTCCCATGATTCCTCGCTGCCGACTTTCTGTCAATGCTGGGGTTGTCATTGCACAGAGATTGTGACTTGCAATGAGAATTGGAGTCTGTCATGCTCTTGTTCTTGTCCAGACTTGGCTGACCGTAGTCTCTGGACGTTGATGCCATATCTGACTTTGAAATCAGTGAGCTGTCTCTACTGACGTGGCCATTGCTCTGGCCTACACTGGACTTCCCATTGTGAAATGAGAGGGCTTTGGAGACATTTGACGGTTTGTGATCAGACAGTAAGTTTGCATTACTTTCTTCCTTGACTTCTGTTTCACAGTCATGGCTTGCAAGCCAGTCACTGTAGGATATTTCAACATTGCGGGGTTTTCTATCTGACTTGAGTGTTTGATTGGGCTTGATTTCAGTATTTCCATTAGATCTGCTAGTTTTATTTGTGTCATGCAAACCAGGCTGTGCTTTTTCAATCTCTTTACTGTTTGCTTGCACACTATCTTCTTTGCCGATACGATGGCCATTTCCCTGAGATAATTGACTGCTTGATACACCGCTACTTGATAGAGATTCGCTGATCTCATCTGGCAAAAATGGCAGTGGGGGCACCCTGCTCTCGCTCTTTTCTTCCGACTTTAATCTCGAGTTCTTCGCTGCCTTGGCACTGATGGTGTCTCTCATGATACTCAATGTCACTCGCGTTTGCAATTTTGTGTGCTCACGCATGGCATATGTCTTGATGGGTGTTTGCACTACTTTCTTGCCATTGGGCTTGGCCAACCCATCCACTTCATCATGTCCCTTTGTGGTGAAGTTGTGATCAGCCTCTAGCAAATCTTTGCTTTTCTTCCCAGATGGTGTAGGTGGCTTTGGCACAAATTCACCCAACGTCCCACTTTTTCTCCTGTTGTGGTTGTGATCCGTACCCTCGTCGCCGCAAGCAGCATCTCCGCCGCCGCCGGCTTTGCCCATCCTCAACTGGAGCTCGGCGTCCACACGGATGTGGACTTCCTCGTCGCTGCAACAGTCCATCGCCGCTTCTCCCTGCAAGCACGGCGGCTCTGGGGCTGCAATGCCACGAATGGCGGCGTCCTCCATCCGCGCCTTCTTCAGCGGGGGTCCCTCCAGCTGACCGACTCTCCGTCCTCCTGTCTTTGTCTGCCTGCTCTTCTGCCAGGTTGTCCGCTCTGGCCGTTTCTGATGGGCGTTGGTCATCGTGGATTTGGACGAGGCGCCCAGCTGCTCACACTGCTTTTCCTTCAGTTCCTGCCAGCGTGCCTTCATGAAGGATGACATCCCGACAGACGGAGAGTTGCTCTCTTCCCTGTCCATCTTCTTCAGATTGCGGGGAGTAGTGAAGACGATTGGCGGTGAATCTGCTCTCCCATTGGCAAGTTTCCTGAGAGTAGGGGGTAATAAAAATTCTAAATGTAGGTACAAACGCCTTGAAATCACTACATACTTTTAGTGACGCTGTGGCAGTTCAAAGGCACATCCAAACTTCATCAAAATTGGGACAAAATTCAGGTGAATACAGCACAGAGATGAGTCCAGAGATGATGGTCAGCCAAATTTACAATTTGATACTTGTTTGGGGTGGAAATTTTCATTTTTGATCACTTTATCTGTAGCTGACTCATACCAATGTTAACATTCCTTCGCATAACCTGAAAGATTTAAAAGATATGTGCCCCCAATAAAAACTGTCAAACTACAATTTTGTATATCTGTCATTTTGCAATAGCTTGTCATACCCAACTCTAAAACAGGCATGGAATCCACAACAAGGAGGCAATCAACAGTTTGTGTCCCATGGACAATATTTCACAGTGTACAGCTCCCAATAACGGTGGTTGAGCTCAGCAGGGCCTCTTTAAAATTACTTAGCTTAAAAAAGATCACCATTTCTGCCAAAGTATTTGCATCAAACACAGCATTTTAGGGACAACTTTACCACCTAGACTTACTCCGAGTAACTGAGACTGAACGACACAAAAATGACATATGGGTACAATTCAATTTATTTCTGAGATACAATGGTGGTGCAATCTTACTTGTGGGCTGTCCGGGGTGAAATGTGGATGGGCTTGAAGTGATTCATCTCGGCTGAGATGCTGTCGTTGCTGTCGGTGCTGTGGGCCCGGATGTCCTCCTCCTCCAGTTGCGCGAGGCGAGGGGCCTTCAGAACGACGGGGGAGAATGCTCCTTTCGGTCGCAGAGTCTCCTCCTCCTCCTCCTCTTCCTCCTCATCTCCATGACTACGCTCGTCCTCAGCTTCATCCTTCTTGACCTCCTCGATGTCCTGAATCTCTGCACTAAGTCTTGGTATGGCATCTGCTTTTCAATATGACGGGCACATTTGTAAGAAGGTATTACATGTCAGGGTGCAGCACGGTTGTTATGTTAGATACTTTTGCTTCAGTCATTAACACACATGTAAGTTCTGTATAAAAGGAGTAGCAAATCCTCATTTTTTTTTTCATAACTGGTTGTTTCACCCTAGATGCATCAGCTACTTGAAATTACTGGTCAAAAATCAAACTTCAGTAATGAAGTCATAAATGTGATATCACATTTCAACAAGGACAGTGAATTTTGTGCGTGCGTGTGTGTGTGTGTGTGCGTGTCGTGAACTCTGCATTAAAAGGAAGAAATCAATAAAATATCTTTCCCATTTTCTCAATTTGGCATGTTCCTTACACCAGTGGAATCACCATAAAGTGGCAGGTGTATTGTTTGTCACCTAAATGTTGGCTAATCACATCAAACATAGGAGTTTCATTCAACCTGTTTTCACGAATTCCAGAGCTTTTCACCTTTTTGCCAAACAAACACAACTCATTCATTTCAAATGAAAATAGCAATCTTATAAAAATCTGTGTGGTTCGATAAAAATTAAATATCTAACTATGATAAACTGAGGAAAGGTTTTGGTGATGAAAAGTGATGACACACAAAGTCTGCATTGATGGTACTCATGCACAGTAGCTTCTAGTAAGTTATACCTATCACGCCTGAATTGAACTCAGATCAAACATCTTAATCTTTCATTAGGAGGTTATGGAAAACTTTGGGAAGTTTCTAATAGGCACCAACCTGAGAACTGGGATGATGTGGATGGTTGGTCCATGATGCTCCTTGGGCTTGCAAGCAGTCGCCTGGCGGAAGACTGCTCCCTGTGGCTGGCCGGAGACAGGAACGCCTCGATGCTAACACACTTGATGGAGGAGGAACTGTTCTTGCGAGATGAACCGGAAGACGACGTCAAGATGACCACGTTGGAAGGCTTGGGACTCGGGCTCTGCAGAGAGGTGAAGTAAGAGGGAGACGGTAACAAGGGGATGGCAAAGATATTTGCAATATCTAGACTGCATGTAGAGAAGGGAGACACAAATATGTCATATCAACTGTTAGCATCACTGAAGAGCATTTTTCTTTTTCCATAGGTACTTCAAAATCCTGTTACATGACAAAATGAAGACAAACGAAAATTCAGGCAATATTGTAGGATCAACGCTCGTTACTAAACATCTTAAAGTCACATCTCTATTTTTTCCCCTCAACAATCCAAAATTCATCGCTCTTCACTGTCTTTGTCATCTTTATTCTTCAATTCAGTTAAATACCAATATTTGCCTGTTTGTTACTGTACCAAACATAAGTTACACCAATTTACACATCGATCAGAATATGGATACATACACCAGACAAGGACTGCTCTGACATCTGCAGTCTCCTTGCAAATTCCTCGTCCCTCAATACCTGCTCTTTTACGACATGAACCTTTTCTCCACGATGAATCTGCAAAAAATGATGAGAAATGGTGTAACTGTTGATTGCCTCCTCCAATGACGTTAAAAAACATCCCACAGTGAATACAGCACTCTCCCATAGCAGAAAACATTTGAAAAACCTTGCTGAACAAGAATCATTCTATGTGATATGCGGTATGAGGAAAGACTAGGATCAATTTGCGACTTCTCTGCAGCCATTGAAGACAGCCAGCGCTTTCTTGAGCACTTTCCCTTCTACAAGTCTTTGTGTATCAAAGTGATATTACAGGCGCAATACCATGCAATTGATTATCATCCCATCAGTTAGGGCCCTCATGCATCAATACTGGTTATAGAGTGGGTAGCGAGAATCCTTCCATCTCATTGGTCGAGAGCTATGTGTTGACTTTTCACTGGCTGCATGCTGAGTCACAGTGGTAAAACATGTGATCGTGCACTGAGCAAGGGTATGCGCACTTGTAGCAAAGATTCACACACTAAGCAAGCGTTTGCACACTCAGTACAAGATGCCTATTGGCTAAAAATCATATATCCAGTACTTTTTTCCATGCATCCAGTAAATACCGGATGCATGGTAGTACTGGATGTAGGTTTTTCAGGCTCTCGTCCATGGCAAGCCAAAAGGAAATGCATCCAGTAAATTTGCCATCAGGTAACATGATAGAAAAATAGATTTTTGGCAAGAAAATTACCCATTCTATAACACAGCTGACGCACAAGTCTTGTTGTGTGTCAGTCAGAATAGTGTGCATGCGGTAACTATACAATTTAGCTTAAACCCACTTGGCTTCGCCTCATGGGTCAAGCATTCCATAGTTACCTGATGCACACAACTCATGATAACTACAGGGGTGCAGAGTATTCTTTTACCACTGGATGGGGATCCTCCTCAGCAAGTTTCCGGGCCAGTTCTGCATCCTGCTGCTCCTGGGTGAGCAGCTCCTCCTTTCGCCTCTCAAACTGCTGTACTTCCTGCTTCTGGAGCTCGCGGATGTATTCCTCGCTGCGCTTCACTGCTTCCTCCAGCTCACGACGCCGTTGTTCCTGGAGCTGAGATCACAGCACGGAATACAAGTTTTATGGGATTTCATTGAGGTTTGGTTGCATCGACTTTAAGGACATTGTAGAGAAAGAAATGCACCAGCAATGATGAAAAGAACAACAATAATAGTAATAGTGATGATGATGATGATGATCGTCAACTGTAAGTCTGATGAAGATAAACATGTCAAATCTTGCCATATCATGGACCTGACAGATAGATTCTTTGAACAGGACTAGTATTACTCTTTCATATACAACGTGTATGTCATTCCTGTTATCATTGTAAACTCAAGCAATGTAAGCTTGTCCACTTCATTCTACATTATTCATTCTTCATCATCCACTTCTAACTCAATACTTCATTACAGGTCAAGAGATACACAGTGGAAAAAGCATTTCTTTTTGTTGTTGTTGTTGTTTTTTTCAAGCATGTACATACCTCACAGGAATCAGAGTTACAAAAGTTGTAGCACCTAGCTTCACTTCATTACAGATCTTCTATCACTTAGTAGCAAAAAACATCGAACAATGGAGGAAGAAAAAAGCTTTGAACTCCCTGGGAACTTAAAGACTGTTCTGATATATGGTCAAAACAAAACCCTCCCTGAAATGCAAAACACAGCAAAGACATGCACGCACAATGTGTGCTCAATTTCCTTCAAAATACTACAAGACTACAGAATGCGAGAACAGTAGATACAAGACTACAAGAGGGAAAGAGCATTCAAGAACTTTCAACAAGCCTTAAAGTTCCCAAGGGCATGGGGATATTGTGTACCTAGTGGAAAAATAAAATATTGGAATGGGCAACAAACCAGATGAACAGATACCGTAATATAAAAATGTTGCACAGGTCTGAGTACTGTACATCAGCAGGAATGGTGTGCAGAAGGTACAAACATAACTAAGAAATGCTTAATCCACCAGGCAAAGCTGAGCGTGTTTAGGCTCAATTAAATACATTGTTGTTACTGCATGCACACTATTCCTACTGCTGTACGAAAATACATGTACATCATCTGTTTTAGAACAGGGGCATTTTTTTTTTTTTATTTGCCAGAAATCTACTTTTTTAATGATGCCACCTAAGGGCAAAATTACTGGATGCATTTCTATTTGGCATCTAAGTTTACTGGATATTATATGGTTTGCTAACCAAGTGGCATCTCATGTAAGCGTGCGAACGCTTGCTTAGTGCGTGAACTCTTGCTACGAAAAGGTCTGTACATTTTGTATACATGACTTGGCATTCCTTCCTTGCATTTGGCCTGTTTGTCCAGAGGTGTAGAAAAAGCATTGTTATATGCACCTTTTCAGCTTCTTTTTTGAATTCTGCTCCAATTTCTCCTGGCTCAGCCACTTGCACAGCTGGCAGTATGGGTTGAGTCATCAGATCTAATGATGAGAGAGAGGGAGAGAGACAAAGTATATTTTCATGCCTGTTTGAGGGTTATTCCAAGGAGCTGAATAGCTCCTTGGTTATTCCATCACAGGCATTCATCATCCCTTTTACGTTGCACATGGCACATTGCAAAGTGCATTTAGAGTGCTCGCTTATGAAAGAGTGAGCTGTTAGTGTTAAAATAACTTTATTGAAAGTCGACATCGAGATCAATGCTTCTCGACAACTGATTTCGTTAAAACTTAAATGTGATCAGAAAAATGTAAAATTGCTTGTGATTTTGGTGCAATTTGGTTTTGACTTTTATAGAAATCAAGACATCTAGACAGCCCTACATGAATATAAAAGGACTTACAGTTATGTACATTTCCTACTGCATGCCGTTTACAGGTACTTGACCTACACACAGTAGTCCACATTAAAAAAAATATACCGGGTGTCCCAAAAACAGCGGAACAGTGGATTTTCAGTACCTTGCGTTCTAAAAGTGATATTACTATTTTTTGACATCATTAGAAAGAGCATCTTCAAAATCATGAAATTTGCTTCAGAACTTTTTATTCTATGCCAATTTCTGTAAATGCAATCATTTTAAAATTTCGCTGGATTTTTGCGATGTGTGAAATAATAATTTGGGTGCAACACGTGTTCCATACGGTGAATTGTGTAAACTCGTTGATCCATGTCAAAAAAAAAAAGATACAGCTTTCACATTGGGCGCGCACTCACACACACAGACACACACACACTGTTTTTTTCCTGGCCCGCGCCCAATGTGAAAGCTGTATCATTTGTTGACATGGATCACCGAGCTTACACAATATTCACCGTATGGATCGCGTGTCGCACCCAAATTATTATCTCATAGCATACACAGTCACAAAAATCCAGCGAAATTTGAAAATGACTGCATTTACAGAAATTGGCGTAGAATATTAATAAGTATTAAACCAAATTTCATGATTTTGGTATCATTGTCTTATCGCTGCGGAAGATGCTCTTTCTAATGATGTCAAAAAATATATCACTTTTAGAACGCAAGTTACTAAAAATCCACCATTCCGCTTTTTTTGGGACACCCGGTACTAGGCGGTAGGGCCTAGTTCAGAACTAATAAAATAGTTCTGTCCATTGTAGTAGAAGTAGAAAAAGCAAATGCATGCAAGAATAACAAATGATTCACTTTGAAATCTCTAAATTTTATCAATGTCATGTGATCATGTCATGTTCATGTAAATTTAACGTTACATCCCTGGCACTGACTGACAACTTATCTGAATTCAATATTATTTTTTATTACTATTTATCAGTGATTATTCATTGTAAATTTACACGATTGTACATGTACATGTACAAGTGTAATTACTTACTAGGTCCACACATCAGAAAACAACCAAACAAAATAGAGAATAATGTCTTCACAGCTTAGCTGCTTAGTTCACAACCTGGATAGTGATGCCGACAACAACACTCACAACCACCGTCGCACCGACAACACACTCTACATAACACTCACAACATGATAAACCTAGACAACATGCAGTCAAGACTTGTCACTCAGCTCAGAAGGAAAGAGAACAGAATTTACCAAGCACATCGTCCTCTCCTTCTTCACCCGTTTCCATTCTTCTTTTGCACAATTCAGGAAATGCTTGCTGAATACTCGTCCATCTGCTCTTGTTGATCAGGAGGCCAGCTCGGGCCTGTTTTCTCGCCCAGCTACTGATTCGCAGACGACACATCGGGCAAGTCAGGTTAGCCTGCTCGACGTTCTGCTTGAAGCACGGCATGCAAAGCTCGTGTTGACAAGGCATCGTGACTGGCTCCACCAAAATGCACAGGCATATTGGGCAAATGCACTCCGATAACTTTAGAGAAGACATCTTTTGTACATGTTCAGCGTTCGTCAAAAAACAATATAAACTGTACAAGTTAATAACAAAGCAGTGTCAAGTACGTGATCTCTCTCTACTTAGTGAGGAAGGTCCTATACATCGATTTCCCTGGCTGGGACCTTCGTAGCCTTCCTTGTACACACAAGTACCTGTCGCAACAAGTCGCCATACTTGAAGAGTGTATGATTCAACGCGTGCGTAATGTGGTAACACACAGTGCACTGTATTAACTACGGTGCCCTCGATCATAATATGTTGCATTACGCATGACCTCTGGTGGCGTGCACAACACACACAAAAACACACAGACAGGTATGGCGCGCTATATGCCCAATATTAATTCCGATAAACTTAGTTTTTCGACCGAAAAACTATTGTACAGTCGATGAACTCTGGGGTGGTATTCTGAGGTCGTAATTAAGTCTTTAATTAACTTCGTGATTAAGTCGTGAAGTTAATAGGCCCTTAATCATGGGCAAAATCGGTATTCTGAGGACGTAATTAAGGTATGATTAAGTCCCCTGTAATTATCTTAGGTCCCTCCCATCTAATTGTTATTCCATCCAATCAGACGCGTTGTTAGAAGCCAAAATGATGATTACACGCGCAAATATGCCCTCAATGCGCGCTCCTGCACGCCCCCTGTAATTACAACCCAAGAGCTCAGTGCGCACACTCCGGTATTTGATTACAACCACTCACCTACGCACGCGAAGATCTTAACCTCTTTGCTCACATAAAATGACAAAATTCCTCGAAGATCGGCTATATTTCTTTTTTTCTCTGAATTCTACGGATACCATGATAACAAGATTCAACCGCTCCTCGGTTACCGAAGACGGTAAGCATCGTTGTGGCAGAGAAAACACGATGTAATGTGTGATATCGGAGTAGTTAATGACACTCTTTGGTATCATTAAGTTTTCCATTAACTTTCATACTTAATTACACCCTCAGAATACCGATTCGTAATTAACTCTGTGATTAAGTCCTCTCAGAGATGCACGCGCATTGATACGCGCAAACGCGTAGGTCCTTCCCGCCAAAACGCTTGTTGCTATGGTAGTTAATATATCCCCTACTTAATCATGCTCTCAGAATACCAATTCGGTAATTAAGTGCTAATCAGACACTTAATTAGCTCTCAGAATACGGCCCCAGGTTTTCGAGGGAAAATCTGCTTATAAAGTTTATCACGATAAACAGAATTTATCGATAAACTGAGTTTCTCGCTTGATAAACTAAGTGTTTCACTTGATAAACTGAGTTTATTGAAAAACTTAAACGATAAATTTTGTTTATACGATGAAATGCCAAGTTTATCGATAATCGATCATGGTTATTTCAGTTTTGGCGAAAGGGGGCACTACGGGGAGGGGGGGGGGGGGGAGGGGTTAAACCCCCTCCCTTGGGCTGCCCGGCAAAATAAAAAAAGAAAAAAGAAAGAACACTCAAACAAACAACAAATAATTAATCAATTATTTTAAGACCAAAATGAACAATTTTTCTTGTCTAAAAGTTGTCAATTTCACAACTGAAAATGCAAAATTTTCGCCTCTTACGGGATAAAAATTGTAATACACTAACAATATCATCGTATTATTATATCTATACACTCATATTTACTTATGAGTAAATTAGTGTATAGATGCTGTAGCCTCGCGTCCTCGAGTATGCCCCGTGGAACATACCTTAATACAGTAAACCCTACATTTTTCCTATTCTATGCTTTCTAGTATAGAATGATTTTTGTTGCTCGAACAATGCGATTACGGTTTAGCTTTTAATGAATACATTTAAGAGACGAATGGCAAAGTGAGAGGGGCTCGCTCACTCTGTCCTTACTTATAGTAAAATGAATAGTTTCCATAAGTTATGATCATAGTCCTTCGCAGTGATCTTTTACTACTACTGAGTATGTTTGATCCCCTAGAAATTTGATTTAAATGCTCTATAAATGAGACTTTTATACTCTGTTTCTACAAAAAGTCCCTGCCGTGGGAAGGGGTATCCTCCTCCCACACCCTCTCCCTCGCCGAGGATCTCACACTGTCCCATAATTTTTATATATATATATATATTTTTTTAATGGAACAGGACCCCCGTTTGTTATGATGTAATCAGATTCCTTCGCAATGATTCTTTCCACTGTTTACTAGTAATTCTCTACAGAAGTAGTGCTTTTAAATGCTCTATAAACGCGATTTTTGTACTCCGTTTTTACAAAAAGTCCCTACCGTGTGTGTGTGTGTGTGTGGGGGGGGGGGATCCCCCTCCCACATTTACTTGGTTTACTTACTACAGTACTTGGTTTATTTGGGTGTAGAGACGTAAAGCATCTGCTTAACCCTATAAAGCCCAAGCTATTTTGACCCCTTCCAGGCCCAAGGGGGGCACATTGTGCCCCCCTATATAACTTCTTATAATATGATGTATGACCGTCATATTTGGCACGTGGGTAGAGCATCTCACACTCTACATGACCCAACATTCGAAATTTCCAAAGGTCATCCACTGAGGGCGCTAATTACCAAAATATAAAGAAGTACATAGGAAATACGCTAAAATCATGTTTTTTCTTTGTATTTCTTTATCCCCAGTATATATGTTTTTATTTTATATCAATCATTTTCATATTTACCACAAAGGAAAAGCAAGTCAACTTTCACTATTTGTTATGGTTGAAATTTCTCAAGGTCAACATGTGGGGGCGCTATTCATTACAATATGAAGAAATATATGAAATCTATCATGTATTGCTTGGAATGGGTACATGATATTGGCATCACATTTCATATTTCCAAAATATTGAAATTTTGAGTTTGCAGATTGATAATATGATATGCAAATGATATTACCGGCAAAGCTTGTGTGAAAATAACGCAAAATAAAAGGGTAGTCTTTGGAAAATGCTGTATTTTCGATTATTTCTATTATATCTATTGTTTGATGCCTATGTCACATTAAAAATAAAGGAAATAATAAGAAGACCATTTCAGGGTAATTCACAACCATAATTACTTCACAATTGGTCCTTCAGCAAATTACAGCCAAGAAAACCCCCATTTCATCCATTATTATATTGTTGACTGAACTTGGAACGGCAAATCATGCAAAATCTGACGAACATGGTTGTCAGTTTATGGTTGCCATGGCAACCAACAATATTGGACATAGCTAAATTATGCATCAAAATATTCGTAATAAGATTTTAGGAAAAGTCACCAAATTTGGTTGAAATCGGGTGAAGGGTGTAGGAGTGGCAAACGAAAATATGGTAGGGGGCACAATGTGCTCCCCCCGTGGGCTTTATAGGGTTAAAGCATCTGCTTATGTGCCCCTCCCTCCCCTCCCCCCGCCCCCCCCCCCCCACTCTCAGTCGCTTCGCTACCTCGCCAAGGATCTCACACCATTACATGAATGTGCCCCCAGTTGAGATTTGCCCCCACCACCAAAGCCAGAAGTGGGGGCCGAGCCCTCAGGGCTCAGGGTGTTGAGCTTTCGAGTCACCTCCCTGCATTTCAACTGAGTTTTTCGGCGATAAACTCAGTTTATCTGGATTATTGGGCTAATAGCGCGCCATAAACAGCTAGGTCCGTTCGGAGATCCCCCCCCCCCCCTCCTCCCCGTTCCCCCAAGCTGTGTGCCGAATACAGTACACATTATAAAATCAAACGTAGTGTTTACACACACCTCAGCTGGTTGCGGATACTTCGTACATGACTGTCCTCTGTATGGATCGAGCGTACGCGCGCGCTGTGACCAATGTTTTGGCGCGTCGATTACTGATTTTCCGATTACGCCGCGTTTGTATTGACCGATTCTGTGACGCGCTATGTGTATTTTTGGCATGGGCGCAGCCATAGTGGGTGTATCAGCCGACCCCCCCTCCACACTCCCCCACCCCTCTCCCCACATTAGCACACGCGCAGAATGAAAAACTTCTTTAGCCAATAGGCGTCTCGTACTGAGTGCGCGAATGCTTGCTAGTGCGCGAACCTTTGTTACAAGTGCGTGTAAACATGTTGCCCGGGGGTGGGGGAGAGCAGGGGGGGGGTCGGCTGATACACCCACTATGGCTGCGCCCTGTGCCGTAAAATGTCTGCTGCCCTCAACGAACCCGAATCGGTCAATAGGCGCTAGCGGGAATAACGAAATCACAGGTGTACTTATTCCCTGAAATTCCGAGTTTTCATGTTTGCTTACTTTGCGAATAAATAGGTAATAAAAGTATAGGTAATAATTTCACGACCATTAAACTCTTTACTTCTGATACAATATTTTCCATACTTAGATACTGTATCAAGCGATTGATGTGTTTAATGACGCTGTGAACGGACAAAATAGCATAAAGTGATCTCAATGTTTTTCGATTAGGCCTATATCAGAATCGCGTGTAAAGATTAAAAAAGAAATAAAGCGATTAAGAGAAAAGAATTACCGTCACCATTAGGCACACTTAAATTTCATTCATATGATTTGATAAAAACGCGAATAGCAAGGGATATGAGAAAATACACCTGCAAAGGATGAGATATATAGACAGCTAATAATGACTGCTTGTGGTCTAATAGGGGACCTAGTGTCTGGTATATTATTACATAATCCTGTCGTTTGGAATGAACAATAATACAAGTTGTAGGCTAATCTGTAAAAGCCATTATAGTAATCATGCACATTGGCTCCCATATAGGCTCAAGATAATTCCGCCGCGCCAGTGTATTTCTAACTATAAGTGAATATCAGATGGAGATGAATTTGAATACAATAAAAGGCTGTGCAAAAAAAAAAAAAAAAAAAAAAAAAAAAATGAGCGAAAGTCGTAACACGTTTGCAGCGCGTTCAAATTGAAGATCCATGTATACTGATAGATGATAAGTAATTCTATATGTCACCATAGGTCCGTGGAACAATTCAAAGTTGGTATAATAGTTTTATTCACACTCAGCACGTGCACTTACACACACATACATATTACTGTATCCCAGTTTGGGGCAACTGTAATCAGTCAAACATGAATTCATTACTGAAATTACAAAAGAAAGGAGTACGCATTTATGTACAGGTATATAGTCAATATCTTGCTCACTCTGCACCACTGTTTAAAAAAAAACTGGGTATTTTGAAGATTCATGACTTATCATCATTCATACTGCAAAACTTGGGTTTTCTTACTTCCAAAACTTATTAACTGTAATATATCAGAGATGTTTAGTATAAACAGTTGTATCCATCATCATAACACCCACATATTATGTAATGATTTTCATTTGTTCAAAGTTGATTCGGCTTACACAAAAAGATCTCTTTGCTTTAGCTTTCCCATTGTTTGGAATTCCATACCAAGTGAGATACGTTCATGCTCAAATTTACGGTTATTCAAAAAGTCTCTCAAATTTTTTTCTCCTAAACACTGATCATTCAATGTCTCCATTATTTCCTCCAGTTGTTTGTGATATGATCGTGTTCTGTATTGTGCATGTGTTAATGTAATTTGTTGATTGTGCCTATATTATGTTGTATAGAGGACTTTTCCCCCACAAGGCCTTTGGGCCTTTTTTCAAGTTCTTTGCATGTTTATTTCACATTTCACTTCGACTTTAATCAAAGGTGTAATTTCAGATTGTAAGAAAGAGTTGATTGCAGTAAGTGCATTGTAGTTGTTGTATCTTTTACTTGAAATGGAAATAAACGCAACGAAACGAAAACGAAACGAAACGAAACACACACACACACACACACACACACACACACACACACACACACACACACACACAAACCCAAACGCACACAGGTGAACGAGAAGTGACAACAACAGCAACTCACTTATATTTGAGGGTTTGAATTTTGGTGAGAATAGAATGAGAATATAGGTATCCATTACGTTCAGCGCAAATTCATTTCATGGCCGGCGCCACGTTTTCAAAAGTGTGTGTGTTTGTGTGTGTGTGTGTGTGGGGGGGGGGCACTTCCGGGTTTCATCAGCTAACAAGCAAAAAAAAAAAAAGTCTTCAGCGCGACTTATGGCGCACTTCTGTGTTTCTTCAGCTGAAAAGCAAAAAAAAAAAAACAAAAACAAAAACAAAAACAAAACAAAACAAAAAAGTCTTCAGCGCAAAACAAAGGACTTGTCGCGCTAACACTTCAAGGTTTTAGCATTTCATCTCTATAGTGCCACTTCCAGGGTAAAAAAAAAGAAAAAAAAGTGAGGAGGGGGGCCCAAGGTGGTGACACCCTTTGTATTCCTGTGTATGGTGCAAAAAAAAAAAAGTGGTCCTCCTCCCCCCCCCCCCCCCGTTCCGCCGGCCCTGCATTTATCCGACAGTGATCGATTGATATGAAAAAACAAAACAAAAAACATAACCGATTCCTTGAGTAGGTACCTTATATTGTAGAGTAGGTGCCGGGGGATGGGAAGAGGGGAAGAAAAAAGAATATACACTGATACAAGTACAAAACATTTCTAACGTTTAAAAACTATAGTTATGCACACATTTTTCAAAGTGCGTTTCGCGAGCGCGATGTCTCACTTTGCATTGGACGCCGGTATTTTTTTCCGAGGGGTGAGGCTATTTCAGGAAAACGTGTCATATCGAATTGTGGGATGGCCGATAGGCATATAGTTTTGGATTATTATGCCTGTATGGCTTCAGTCATCACTATTTAGGAATATTAAATGTTTTATTTGCCGAATTGAATCTTGGATTTCAATTACTCCGCGTATCAGCCTTGTCTTCTTCATTCATTACTATAATCGTGATAATAGGACCTATAACTGCCACCGTTTGCCTGCATGTGCATATAATTATCTTTTTAGCGATGATTTGGTCAGTCTGTATGGTATAGCGCGTCTGCCTCCAGATCCAAAGGGCCCGGATTCGACTCCCATGGCAGTCTAACTGAGCAATGTACGTTGTGTGTATATACTCTCTCCCTCGGACAGGACTTGCAATGAAGGTCCCATCACGTGCGAGAGAGTCAAAAGTCACATTTTATTGTAAAAGATCCTGCGCTCGTCATTCGTTCATCGAAAGTGAGCGGGGTGGTATGACCCGGTGAAGTTGTCCCGCCTCATGTCAACTAGACACCATACATGGAAGACCGGAAGGCAATGCAGTTGATGGGTCATCCATCAGCCATACGTGTTCTCAGATGGAAAGTAGAAAGCAAAACAAACAAACAAACAGACAAACAAACAAACAAACAAGAAAACAAACAAACAAATTAAAATAAAACGCCCTATACTCGGATATAGCTTTCCGACAATAATTGACGTGTGTGTCTCGATGGGCTGTATAATAAGCTAGACCCCGTTTACAGTGCGAGGCTCGGCCGCGGCCGAGCCGCGGCCGAGCCCAGCCCCGCTTCAGTGTAAACGCGCAAAAGGCCAAATGCGAGGCCAAAATTGGCCTCGCATTTGGCCTCGCTCTGGAGGTGGTCTCGGCCGCGGCCGAGCCGCGGCCGAGCCCTGCCTCTTCTTGGTGTAAACGCAAACTGGGCCAAATGCGCGGCCAATTGCAAGGCCAATTTTAGTCTGGCTTCCAAACCCTCTGCCTGTATCTTTCGCTATTCAGGATATTAACCCCCTCAACGTCGAAAACTAGTATAGTTTAAGGTGATTTTGTCCTGCAAAGGATTTTTTTTTTTTCTTCGGCAAAGGCCTTTGCCCGAACGGCGACTTCGTCGCCACGGAATTCATTTGGCAAAGGGTCTGAAAACCAGACAATACCAAATTGCGTTTGTTTACAAGCAGAGCGCCACTACGACAAAATATTGAAAGGTTTGAATCAAAAGCGCGGCCGAGCCCAGCAGTGTAAACGGACAAAATTGCGAGGCTCGGCCGCGCAATTGAGGCCGGACTCGGCCGCGGCCGAGCCGCGGCCGAGCCCGGCCCCGCACTGTAAACGGGGTCATAGAGACATTGGGGCGATCTGGTGGGTCGAACCTCCCTAAATTCTCGGAGACGTCTCCGCGATGTCTCCGCGACGTCTAGCCGAGTCTCTGGGAGTCATGCACGAGAGAATCGAAACTGTTCATTTTAAATTTCGTAAAATATTTCTGACTGTCTCCATCCCAGCTGCATGGTCGCGTGGAGACATCAAGCGACGTCTCCTGAGTCGTAGCCAAGTTGCGGAGACGTCTGTAACATCATGGCCGTGACTTTGCGGAGACACATTGGCGACTTATCGGAGACATTTCCGTGACTGAGACGTCATACCTTATTTTGGACACGTCTCGAAGACGCCGTGGAGTCGCCTTTTTTGTTTTGTTTTGTTTTTCGGGTTGCAAGTGGCTTCGACTGGATAGCAGTGACGTCTCCTTGTATCACCCAGTGAGATTGTAAGCTCTGTGAGAAAATCAAGTGTGTATATAGTATGTGGCATGTTTTGTTGTTTTCTTTCGTTCGCTTATTACTCTCTAA